>NC_043023.1:3648864-3651364 GCF_006345805.1 Octopus sinensis
ATTATCCAAATGAAAACTTTTGGTCTCAGCCCAACTACAGACACCAACCTGACGGTTGTCAATTTCCTAGTTGTATCCTTAGATTTAACCCTTTCATTACCAGCCCGGCCAAATGTCTTGTTTTCATAAGTTTTTCATTAAAATCTTCCACCAAACCTTCGTCACAATTTATGTTCCTAATACTAACTGAATGATAATTAAATTATTTTACTAAATTCTTTGTTATATTTAAAATTAATTGAAAGAAACAGAAATATGGTAACAAAAGGGTTAAAGACAGTCAGTGAAATGTGTCTTCAATTTGCACAAGATTTGGCTGCTATTTCTAACAAGTGAAACAAAATCTGCAAATTTACCCTTCTGATACCAACCTGGCTAAAACCACCTCTGGCTCTGTAGTATAAATGTCTTGTTTCCATAAGTTTTGAATTAAAATCTTCCACCAAACCTTAGTCACAATTTATGTTCCTAACACTAGCTTAATGATAACTAAGTTATTTTACTAAATTCTTTGTTATATTTAAAATTAATTAAAAGAAATACAGAGCATCACAAAATAAATACAGTAACAAAAGGGTTAAATAATATTTACAAACTTTATCGGAAGCCCAACGATAGACTTAGTTATATTAATGTGGGTTCATGCCATCCCCCCATAGTGTTTAAAAATTTAGTTAAAAACATTAGCAAAAGAATTTCTAGCCTCTCCTCCGATAGATTTTTAATAGCGTTACCCCAGAATATAATAAGGCTCTAAAAGATAGTGGATTTAGCGAGGAAATAGCCTAAACAGCTGTTACCAGTCCAGTAATAAAGAAAGGGAAACATAGGAATAGGAAAACTATCTGGTTCACACACACTTACTCCCCCGAAGTGACCTTTAACCCTTTAGCATTTAAACCGGCCATATCCGGCCAAAATATTCTACATGTTTTATGTTCAAATTGGCTAAATCCAGTTTCGAACAGCTCTCATACAATGTCATACTAAAAGCAAACAATTGCTTCATTGAAATCTCAAAGTTACAAGACAATGCATGATTAATTCAAAAGAATGTGAAGAAATAAATATTATATTTAACAGAATAATCTGAATGCTAAAGGGTTAATATAGGTAAGTATTTCTTAGCACTTATAGACAGACATTTTCCAATCAATCATAGTAACAGAAAGCTCTTCAATAGACATAACGTAAAAATCAGTTATAGCTCAACGACTAATTTTTATAATATGATCGCACACAACACACAAAAGCAACAAAATGAAACGAGCTGTTCATGCAGGGATGAAAATTTGTGCCCGCTAAATGGAGCTTGCATGTCTGAGACCATCATTTATGAAACCACTGTAGACGCTACAACCACTGAGGAAATAGTTTCGTCAAAGAAATATATGGGTCTCACAGAAGGGAATTTTAAAGCCAGGTTCAACTTAAAACCAGTGATCTAGCATATTAAAATCTGAAGGTTCAGAAAATTGTATTACATAAATATGAGAGGGATGACCACTAAGTGGACAACCCTTATGCTAGAAGTAGATTCGCTATGGTCTTATATATGTATACACACACACAAATACACACACACAAACAATTTATCCTCTCATTTGTGTGTGTGTATGTGTATGTTAGTGAAGTTAGTTAGTTAATTAGTTAGTTAATTTTTTGGCTCAAAAAGCAAAAAGCAAGGCCATGTAGGGGGACATGGAGTTAGGTACAGGGTGGTGTTCATGTAAAGAGTTCAGGCCATTTTTGGTCAAGGGAGACTTTGAACCGAGTGGTCGTCGGCATCTTCACCATCTCGTCTGGCAGCTTATTCCACAGATCCGCAACCGTATGTATGTCTTCCCACATCATGACAACCAGTGTTGGTTTCTTTACATCCCATAACTCAACAGTTCAACAATAGATACCGACAGAATAAGTACCAAACGTTAAAAATAAGACCGGGGTCAATTCATCTGACCAAAACCCTTCAATGTTGTGCCCCAGCATGGCCACATTCCAATGACTGAAACAAGTAATTGTTTTACTTATAAAATGGCATTGTAGGACAGATGTGAGAGGCCAGGCCTGGTCAGTTTGAACATGAAACAGGTGGAATATTTGGGCAGGATATGGCTGGTTTAAACATCAAAGGGTTAAAAACCCTTTTGATACCCTATTTACTCTTTACTCTTTTAGTTGTTTCAGTCATTTGACTGCGGCCATGCTGGAGCACCGCCTTTAATCGAGCAACTTGACCCCGGGACTTATTCTTTTGTAAGCCCAGTACTTATTCTATCAGTCTCTTTTGCCAAACCGCTAAGTAACGGGGACATAAACACACCAGCATCGGTTGTCAAGCAATGCTAGGGGGAAAAACACAGACACACAAACATATACACACACATACACATACATATATATACATATATACGACGGGCTTCTTTCAGTTTCCGTCTACCAAATCCCCTCACAAGGCTTTGGTCGGCCCGAGGCTATAGTAGAAGACACTTGCCCA
>NC_043023.1:3658864-3698338 GCF_006345805.1 Octopus sinensis
AACAGCATGTGCATTTTTCTCACGTATGTGTAGTATCGATCACAACAGCTGGTGTACTTGCATGTACGAATGCACGTTCCCACGACTTTATCGATCGCATTCTCACCCAGAATTGATTTTTGTAATTTTTTCAAGACTTATACACACCCTGATACCGTTGCTATCTACATATCAAATTTGAGTGCAATCAGATGGAGGATGCCCGAGATCCTAGAAGACACGCACAAAGACAGACAGAATGGATTTTATATAATAGAAATATATATATATATGGTTTGGACAAAATAATGGAAACACCTAGCATCATAATTTTGAAATATCTATAAAACTGTTGAAAGCTTGTTTATTTTTATGTCTTTTGATTTATTATTAGTTGCTGCTTAATATGTTTTGCTAAAATTGCTGTTTCTTTTGCAGATATCAGAAAAAGGTAATTAAAATGACAGATCTATTGGACTTTCAAAGAGGTCAAATTGTTGAAAACAGCCGAAATGTTTGGTGTATCAAGAAGTACCGTCTCGAAAGTAATGACAGCCTTTGAAAAGGAGTGAAAAACCTACTCAAAGCAAAACTGTTGAACTCTTAAGCGAATTGTTAGAAAGGATCACAAAAGTACAGCTCTCAAAATTACGGCAGAGCTAAATGACCGCCTCAAGAACCCAGTTTCCACAAAAACTGTTCGCTGGGAGCTGCACAAAGCGGGATTTCACGGGAGTAATCTGAAATCCTGAGGTTTAATCTTTTTGTAGCTTCAATCATTGGCAAGCATACATTCACACACATACACACATGCCTGTGCGCTCACATATATGCGCATAAACATATACATGCATGCATATACACACACAGAGCAAGGGTGGCATCTCATACCACCACCCACCTAATATATATATAGGTAAAAACGGTAACTCTTACTCTTTCTTTTACTCTTTTACTTGTTTCAGTCATTTGACTGCGGCCATGCTGGAGCACCACCTTTAGTCGAGCAACTCGACCCGGGACTTATTCTTTTTGTAAGCTCAGTACTTATTCTATCGGTCTCTTTTTGCCGAACCGCTAAGTGACGGGAAGTAAACACACAGCCAACGGTTGTCAAGCAATGCTAGGGAACAAACACAGACACACAAACATATACACACACATACTATATATATATATATACATATATACGACAGGCTTCTTTCAGTTTCCGTCTACCAAATCCACTCACAAGGCATTGGTCGGCCGGGGCTATAGCAGAAGACACTGCCAGGTGCCACGCAGTGGGACTGAACCCAGAACCATGTGGTGGTTAGCAAGCTACTTACCACACAGCCACTCCTATATATATAAGCAATAATAAATCTCTGATATATATATATTATATTATATATATATATATAGCAGCTATTCTTTTGTTCTTTTACTTGTTTCAGTCATTTGACTGTGGCCATGCTGGAGCACCACCTTTAGTCAAATGAATCAGCAGCAGGACTTATTCTTTGTAAGCCTAGTAATTATTCTACTGTTCTCTTTTGTCAAACTGCTAAGTTACAGGTACGTAAACACACCTCTACACACACACACACATAAAACGGGATTCTTTTTAGTTTCCGTCTACCAAATCCACTCACAAGGCTTTGGTCGGCCTGAGGCTATAGTACAAGACACTTGCCCAAGGTGCCATACAGTGGTACTGAACCCAGATCCATGTGGTTGGGAAGCAAGTTTCGTCCAGGTATCAATACATTACGGCCACTTCGAGCGGCTCCATTGAAACGGCCGTAATGTATTGATACCTGGACATCCTTGTTATTTATTCACCTAAATACACCAAAGTGGACTGGTGCCTCAATTTAAGGACCTAATTCAACTGTAGCTGTGTGGTAAGTAGCTTGCTTACCAACCACATGGTTCCAGGTTCAGGCCCACTGCGTGGTATTTTGGGCAAGTGTCTTCTACTATAGCCTTGGGCTGACCAAAGCCTTGTGAGTTGATTCAGTAAATGGAAACTGAAAGAAGCCTGTTATATATATGTATGCGTGTGTGTGTGTGTGTGCGCGCGCGTGAGTGTGTGTGTGTGTATTTGTTTCCCCACCATCTCTTGACAACCGATGTTGGCGTGTTTACATCTCCATAACTTAGCAGTTCGGCAAAAGAGACCGAGAGAATAAATACTAGGCTTACAAAGAATAAGTCCTGGGGTCAATTTGTTTGACTAAAGTCAGTGCTCCAACATGGCCACAGTCACATGACTGAAACAAAAGAATAAACGAATAGGAGTGGCTGTGTGGTAAGTAGGTTGCTAGAAACCACATGGTTCCGGGTTCAGTCCCATTGCATGACACCTTGAGCAAGTGTCTTCTACCATAGCCTCAGGCTGACCAAAGCCTTGTGAGTGGATTTGGTAGATGGAAACTGAAAGAAGCCCGTCGTATATATGTGTATATATGTATATATATATATATATGTGTGTGTTTGTGTGCCTGTCTCCCCTAGCATTGCTTGACAACCGATGCTGGTGTGTTTACGTCCCCGTCACTTAGCGGTTCGGCAAAAGACACCAATAGAATAAGTACTAGGCTTACAAAGAATAAGTCCTGGGGTCGATTTGCTCGACTAAAAGGTGGTGCTCCAGCATGGCCGCAGTCAAATGACTGAAACAAGTAAAAGAGTAAAAGAGTAAGAGTAAACAAATAAAAGAATACAGAGAAAGAAGAGAAAGAGTTAGCTAACCAGTGAAAGAAAAAGGTACGCAGCATATTTAATAGATGTTACGCGTATTATTAAGTTTTTTAAACATTCTGATTAGGGTGCATGCAAAAGAGCTTTCACAAGCTTCAAACAGAATCCCATCTCTTTAAGGCTCATGGTAGCCTTACGTGACATAACTCCTTTCAGCTGTAATGAAAACTATCACATCCGCATGTACTAATTCCCAGGGAACATTTCTAGCTTCGCAATTAACAAAGCCATCAATGAAGGAAGCATGGATTAAGAACACGTGCAGGGGATGATCCTAATGCTATAATCCGCCACCACCACCACCACCACACCCCTGCATCAGATTAGATAATTTATCTTTGCACAGTTTTGATTTTATAACATTTTTTAGCTAGGGCCCACCGTGACTGGCAAGCAATAAAGAACTGGGAGTATTAAAGTGCACTGGGACAAGATTCCTCAAAGAGGGTCCCATGAGAGCATTCAAGGGTTTTGTGAGATAAGGCTTTTTGATAACATTTAATTCATATGTTTGTATACAAACTGTAAGGTTGCATTGTAGCAAAACGGGGCTACTAAATGCAAGGGGGAGTCTGAAGGTTGAAGACACACACACATTATATATACTCTTTTACTCGTTTCAGTCATTTGACTGCGGCCATGCTGGAGCACCACATTTTAGTCGAGGAAATCGACCCCAGGACTTATTCTTTGTAAGCCTGGTACTTATTCTATCAGTCTCTTTTGCCGAACCACTAAGTAACGGGGACGTAAACACACCAGCATCGGTTGTCAAACAATGCTAGGGGGACAAACACAAACACACATATATATATATACATATATACGACAGGCTTCTTTTCAGTTTCCATCTACCAAATCCACTCACAAGGCATTGGTCGGCCCGGGGCTATAGCAGAAGACACTTGCCCAAGATGCCACGCAGTGGGACTGAACCCAGAACCATATGGTTGGTTAGCAAGCTACTTACCACACAGTCACTCCTGTGTATATATATATATATATATATATATATATATATAGTTAATCCAAACAAGAAAACACAAAAAAACACAACGCGAAGACATGGAACAAATATAGTATTATTGGACGCTCAGGAAAGAAGGGAAGAAGGAGGGTTTAACGTTTCGAGCGGAGCTCATCGTCGGAAACATAGGAGAAGGAAAGATCCAGAGAAGGGAAGACAGAGGATAAAAATCGCCAACAGTACACACGAGGTCACATTTTGAAAGCTCTCATGGAACCTTCTTTGAGGAATCTTGTCCCAATACACTTATAATACCCCCACTTCTTTATTGCTTGCCAGTCACGGTGGGCCCTAGCTAAAAAAAATGTTATAAAATCAAAACTGTGCAAAGATAAATATATATATATGCGCAGGAGTGGCTGTGTGGTAAGTAGCTTGTTTACCAACCACATGGTTCCGGGTTCAGTCCCACTGCGTGGCACCTTGGGCAAGTGTCTTCTACTATAGCCTCGGGCCGACCAAGGCCTTGTGAGTGGATTTGGTGGACGGAAACTGAAAGAAGCCCGTCGTATATATGTGTGTGTATATATATATGTGCGTGTGTGTGTTTGTGTGTCTGTGTCTGTCCCCCTAGCATTGCTTGACAACCGATGCTGGTGTGTTTATGTCCCCGTTACTTAGCGGTTCAGCAAAAAGAGACCGATAGAATAAGTACTGGGCTTACAAAAGAATAAGTCCCGGGGGTCGAGTTGCTCGATTAAAGGCGGTGCTCCAGCATGGCCACAGTCAAATGACTGAAACAAGTAAAAGAGTAAAAGAGAGTAATATATATATATATATATATATATATATCAAAATAAGCAACAAGGATAGTCAGAGGTACTTAATTTTGAACATACCAGCATGGAAAACAAATGCTAAAGGATGATACACATACACACACACACACACACACAATTATGTATACACAAGCACATGGACATATGGAGAGGGTGCCGAAAAGTTCCAGGCTTTCGGTAAAAGAAAATACAGGAAGATCAGTTAATTAGGATTTTATTACTCTTTTACTTGTTTCAGTCATTTGACTGCGGCCATGCTGGAGCACCACCTTTAATCGAGCAACTCGACCCCAGGACTTATTCTTTTTGTAAGCCCAGTACTTATTCTATCGGTCTCTCTTTTGCCGAACCGCTAAGTAACGGGGACATAAACACACCAGCATCGGTTGTCAAGCAATGCTAGGGGGGACAAACACAGACACACAAACACATACACGCATATATATTTATATATATACATATATACGACAGGCTTCTTTCAGTTTCCATCTAACAAATCCACTCACAAGGCTTTGGTCGGCCCAAGGCTATAGCAGAAGACACTTGCCCAAGATGCCACGCAGTGGGACTGAACCCAGAACCATGTGGTTCATAAGCAAGCTACTTACCACACAGCCACTCCTGCACCTATTCAGGATATTCCCCTCTCAGGCTCAAACATTTATTACAGCAGCCCTTAAAAGAACTTGGAAACTAAGGCCCCCAACCAGGCCTTTCACAATACCCTCAAAGCCAAGAACTTTGCAGTACCCTCACCTAAGTGTTACAGGTGTGTATATCTATATACTTACATACATACATACATCATAGATACATAAACACACTCACACACATATGCACACACACACATCAGGCTTCCTCGTCAAATTCATTCAGGTTCTGGTCAGGTGAGGGCTTTAATACAAGACTTTTGTTCAAGGTACTCTGCAATGGGATTGAACCCAGAACCACATGGTTGCAAAATGAGCTTCTTAACCACACAGCAGCCATGCTTGCAAACCTCCGTACTTGACAGGTACTTTGTTGACTCCACAAGAACAAAAGATCACATATTATCTTTATGAGAGAGAGAGAGAGAGAGAGAGAGAGAGGTAGAAAGAAAGAGAAAGAGAGAGAAAGAGAGAGAGAAAGAGAGAAAGAGAGAGAGAGAGAAAGAGAGAGACAGAGAGAGAGACAGAGAGAGAGGACAGAGAGAGAAAGAGAGAGAGAGAGAGAAGAAGACGTCCCAACTAAATACGCAGGTACATGGCTGGGTTATCAGAAAATTAGTGGCGTACAAAGTTTATCAGCCGAAATATTGTTTACAAATTAAGTTATGAACATATGAAGCTAATTTATGACGCACAAACGAACACACCCTGTTTGGTGCACGACAAACATCAGAGATAACAAAACTAGAACCCACAAAACTGGTGGTCGCAGATGCAAATAAAATTATTATTATTATTGAGTGAGAGAGCGGTGCATGCCATCAAAGTGACACTGGGGTAAAATATACGAAGCCCAATATACCCATCATGACTACCCGTCTGATAAGGGTACACCAGGCACATGCATCACAACCATGTGTGTGCGACATGGTGATCTCATATCAAGATAAACAGCACATGACCTTGCAGGTGGGGTCCAGTTAGAATTTTCTTCTTGTCGAGTAACCCATCCTGCTCAAAAGGTCAAAAGGTCCCTGAATCAGGGTTGTTTAAGGATGTTGAACAAAACACCCATGTTTCCAGAGGTGAATTATTCAAACCCCAAAGAATCCCTCTCAACACATGGCTATGATGCTCCCCCACTATTCCTGCCCGTGATCAGAGATGCAAATATCGTCAGCCACCAAAGGACATGCTCAACTGGTTACGGTCAAACAACTGACAAGCAAATCTGTGGTATTGAGCAGAATATTTGCTGTAGCCCATCTTTCATACCAAGACAAAACAATGTACATGATAACACTTCCAATCAGTTAAGATCAGAAGCCATGAGAGCCACAGCCTGGGACGGCATCAGGGCATTTATTATTATTATTATTATTAAGGCAGAGAGCTGGCAGAATCCTAAGCACACTGGACGAAATGTTTGGAGGTATTTCACCCATCCCCACATTCTGAGTACAAATTCTGCCAAGGTCGACTTAGCCTTTCATCTTTTTGGGGTCAATAACTTAAGTACCAGTGAAACACTGGGGTCAATGTAATCATCTAGTCCCCTGCCCAGTAGAAAGGATTATTATTATTATTATTATATTATTATTATTATTATTCTATGTTTGACTTTTGCTTTACATTTGTACAAGTTGGCCCCAAGTCTCACCCAGAGACCTCAATAGACAACAGGGTTGGAAGTTCATGTTGGTGTTATGCTTAGGGTGCCATATATTTGGTTTTGTACTTAGTGTTGTTCTAGAGAATGTCTACCATTATTATCATTATTATTATCATTATTGTTGTTGTTGTTATTATTATTATTATTATTATAATTATCATATTATTATTATTATTATTATTTCATTATTATTGTTGTGTTGAGTGAGAGAGCAGCACATGCCATCAAAGTAACACTTGAGTACAAATATACGAAGCCCAGTATACCCATCATGACTACCCATCTGATAAGGGTACACCAGGCACATGCATCACAACCATATGTGCGCAACATGGTGATCTCATATCAAGATAAACAGCGCATGACCTTGCAGGTGGGGCCCAGTTAGAACTTTCTGCACCCTGTCTTTCATCCTTTCGGGGTCAATAAATTAAGAACTATTGAAACACTGGGGTTAATATAATCGACTGTCCTCCTACCCTAAATTTGAGGCTTTGCACCTTTAGTAAAAGGGATCAGAGAATATTATTATTATTATTATCATCATTATTTTCATCACTATTATCTTTGCTATTATCATCATTATTTTTGTGATTATTATTATTATTATTATTTGCCAATAAACCCATTTTCCTCCTCACCTAATAATAATAATAATAATGTTTGTCTTATCTTCACCATCTGGTGATGCCATATTTTCTATGTTTTCACCAGCTCACCCACGACCACCACCACTTATTATAACATTCTTTAGCAAGATCGCCCTCATAGTGTTGATTTTCTTTTTGCTGCTCTTGTAACATGTGAGTGTGTACGTGTGTGTGTGTGTGTGTGTGTACATATGTGCATATATATATGATTATGTGTCTATATATGTTTATATAATATACATGTGTATGTTAGTATGTTTATATACATACATAAATATATATATATATGTGTGCGTGTAAGTATGTTTATATAATATACGTGTGTGTATGTTTATATATATATATTATAGATTCATTGCATATATATATATATATATAATTATCTACGTATGAGTACATGTGTGTGTGTATACACATATATATATATATATATATATATATATATATAATATAATGAATCTATGTAATATATAATGTATATATGTATGTGTGTGTGTGAGTATACATATATTTAATGTATCTATGTATGCGTGTGTAATGTATCTATGCATGTGTGTATATGAATATGTGTGTATCTATATATGTGTGTGTGAGTGTATATATATTATATATATGCATAGGTAAATGTATGTGTGTGTTTGTATATATATATAGTATGTTTTTTTAATATATGTAAATAGGCGGATTTCAGGTGGGTATGATTAATGTAGATTGATAGAGATAGAGAGAAAGAGAGAGAACAGTCTCATGCGAGAGAACGAATCTCTCACTCTGTGTGTGTGTGTGTGTGTGTGTGTGTGTGTGTGTGTGTGTGTGTATGTGTGGGTATTTATATATATATATATATATATATATATATATATATATATATATATAGTATATATACACACACAGATGAAAAGATAATGATAGAGATGATAGATAGAAGAAGGTGTGTGTATATATTTATATATATACACACACAAACATAGATATGTGCACATGATAGTAGAGAAAACACTTAACTTTTATCTTTTGTTTGTTTCAGTCTTTGGACTGTGGCCATACTGGGGCACTGCCTTGAAGAGTTTAACTGAACAAATGAAACCTCTCCCAACTGATTATTTAATATTTAAAAAATCTAAATAGAATGAACAGTTATCTACATCTATGCATATATATATATATATATATATATTTATATAGGTGAATGAATTATCCTATGTTTATTGTCAGCATGGAAAATTTGTTTAACCGAAACCTAGGTAGCAAATTCATGTCAGAAACACGGTTGAAGCGACCTGTCCAAAGGTAGAAACTCTGGGTTCATGTGCAGAAATTTGTGTGTTATATATGAATAAATGAAAGAATGGAGTCGAATGAAGATGTTAACAAAATTCCTTTACTCTCGACATATGTTTCGAAGACAACATGGTTCATTCCAAAGGAATAAAGGGTGTATGATGCAATCTTCTCATCAGGAAAGAAAGGGAGCCTCTCTCGACAACAAGACAAATAAATATTTCGATGACTGCGTACATGGTAAACAAAATGATAATAAGTGTTTTTAAAAAAACCGTTAGTAGAATTGACGTCAAAGATAAATAGTAGGAAGAGAAGGGTTAAAGGAATAATAGGTAGGGAACAAGTGGAGAGGGAAGGGTATGTTGATTGAAAGAATGTTCGAATGTTCGATTCCAGGTGAGCATGTGATCAATAAAGCCGTTTTTGTCCACCTTTTTTTCCGTCAACCTGTACATAACTGCACCTTCCATTTTTTGTTGTTTTTGTACTGCTTAAAGGCACGTTTCTTTCCTACCAAGCTTACTGTTTAAACCATGTTTGTGTTCTCCCAGTCAACAGCCTTATCATTACTGGTACTTTAAACTCTTTGGTTGCATATTTGTTTGAATAAAATCATAGTTGGCACAAGGCTATAGCAGAAGACACTTGCCCAAGGTGCCACACAGTGGGATTGAATCCAGAACCATGTGGTTGGGAAGCAGATTTCTTACCACAGTTGTGTAAGACTGGAACAATACAAGAAGGTACAAAGTAAACTACAAAAGGAAAAGAAAGCAAAACAAAGGACATTTGAGAAAAGTGAGGGATGGAAAAGTCATTGGCCAGATGTGTGGGAGAAGAAAGGAGAGGAAGGAGGACGAGAGAGGAAGGAAGAATGTGACATTCGCAGATTGAGGTTGCTATAGCAACCAATCTGCTTCATGTAGTTCCTTCCCGCTCTTAATGGCTGGTCCCAATTCAATCAAAAGGAGGCCCTCTATGATTCTGAGATTGTCCCTGTTGCGTCGGGTGGGCCTGATAGATACTTTAATATCCTAGGTCTGACACTTCTTTAGCGTTCTTTTTTTTTTTTTTTCGAAAGGTTTCCATCCAGTTTCCCCTCAACTGATTTCACTCACAAAGCATTAAGTCAGCCCCCGAGTAACAGTACAAGACACTTCCCCAAGGTGACACGCAGTAGGACTGAACCCAAATCAACAAGGTCACACAGTGAACTGCTTAACCACACAACCAATGCCTGAAAACAAACTTAATTATTTTTCTAACCCCCCCTCCCAACTCAAATTCTTAATTATTTTCAAAGATAGCTCAACCAGATAAGCAGAGCATTTAATTAAAGATATGGTAATGAAAGAGTTTATGGAATGCTCGTTCTTCCGTTTCTAATCAGAACCAGTGGAATGGTTCACACCCACTTCTGGAATCAGCAGGTATCTATAATGACGAGGCAGCGAGCTGGCAGAAACGTTAGCACGCCGGGCGAAATGCTTGGCGGTATTTCGTCTGCCGCTACGTTCTGAGTTCAAATTCCGCCGAGGTCGACTTTGCCTTTCATCCTTTCGAGGTCAATTAAAATAACTACCTATTTCTTTACTACCCACAAGGGGCTAAACACAGAGAGGACAAACAAGGACAGACAAATGGATTATGTCGATTATATCGACCCCAGTGCGTAACTGGTACTTATTTAATCGATCCCGAAAGAATGAAAGGCAAAGTCGACCTCGGCGGAATTTGAACTCAGAACATAACGCGGCAGACGAAATACCTATTTCTTTACTATCCACAAGGAACTAAACACAGAGGGGACAAACAAAGACAGACAAACGGATTAAGTCGATTATATTGACCCCAGTGCGTAACTGGTACTTAATTTATCGACCCCGAAAGAATGAAAAGTAAAGTTGACCTCGGCGGAATTTGAACTCAGAACGTAACGGCAGACGAAATACCGCAAAGCATTTCGCCTGGCGTGCTAACGTTTCTGCCAGCTCACCACCTTATTGATTAAATAAGTACCAGTTACGCACTTGGGTCGATATAATCGACTTAATCCCTTTGTCTGTCCTTGTTTGTCCCCTCTGTGTTTAGCCCCTTGTGGGTAGTAAAGAGATAGGTATTTCGTCTGCTGCTACGTTCTGATTTCAAATTCTGTCGAGGTCAACTTTGCCTTTCATCCTTTTGGGGTCGATTAAAATAAGTATCAGTTACGCACTGGGGTCAATGTAATCGACTTAATCCGTTTGTCTGTCCTTGTTTGTCCTCTCTGTGTTTAGCCCCTTGTGGGTAGTAAAGAAATAGGTATTTTGTCTGCTGCTATGTTCTGAGTTCAAATTCCACCTTTGGAAACATAGGTGGTTCGTTCAACATCCTTAAACAACCCTTATTCAGGAATCTTTTAAGCGGGATGGGTTACTCAACCAGAAGAAAATTCTAACTGGGCCCCACCTGCAAGGTCATGCACTTTTTAATTGATTAGATCTACCTCAGTACTTGACTGATAGTTTATTGAACCCCAGAAGATAATAGGTAAGACAGACACCTGCACATACATTTATGCACATTTATTCACACACATACACACACATCCATAAACACATACATATATCTGTATATACTTACACATCTACACGTACATATATATTCATATATACATCTACACATACATTTACAGACGTACATTTACAGGTATATATACATACATATGTATACACCAGTATATCTCTACATATACATACATCTATACATTTACATACATCTATACATATATATATATACATACATCTATACATGTATATATACATACATCTATACATGTATATATAAATACATCTATACATGTATATATAAATACATCTATACATCTATATATATAAATACATCTATACATCTATATATATAAATACATCTATACATATATATACATAAATACATCTATACATACATATAAATACATCTATACATATATATACATACATCTATACATATATATACATACATCTATACATATATATATACATACATACATATATATATACATACATACATCTATACATGTACAGTAATAGGTTTACACACACACACACAAATACATAAACTTAATAGCTAGCTATGTGTGTGTAGATGGATAGCTAGGCAGGCAGACAGACAGACTGACAGGAACACACACACACCACACATAAACCTCTCTAATCACCTGATATGAATGATAATATATAAATAGCATAGATACATAGAAATGAGCAATCACTAGTGTAACACCCTGCAGAGGTGTTGTTTAACCCCAGGTCAAAGACCTAGGATCAAGGATCTCCAACACTACATTATCTGATGTGTAGTATAGGAGTTAGTATTAGTGGTTAAGGCTGTTGTTGTTGTTTAGCCCCAGGTCAGTCCTGATCCAGCAGACCAATGATCAAAGAGGTTCCAGCTGTGACCATCCCATCTTTTATTCAGGCATAGTGTAGCATGGACTACATTATCAAATGTATAGTATAGTAGTTAGTATTAGTGGTTATAGTTGGTGTTGTTTAGCCCCAGGTCAGTCCTGATCCAGCAGACCAATGATCAAAGAGGTTCCAGCTGTGACCATCCCATCTTTTATTCAGGCATAGTGTAGCATGGACTACATTATCAAATGTATAGTATAGTAGTTAGTATTAGTGGTTATAGTTGGTGTTGTTCAGCCCTAGGTCAGTCCTGATCGAGATAGGCCAATGATCAAAGATGTTCCATTTGTGACCATCCCATCTTTTATTCAGGCATAGTGTATCTAGGACTACATTATCTAATGTACAGTATAATAGTTAGCATTAGTAGCTATTGTTATTACTGTTTAGCCCCAGGACAACCCTGATCCAGTAGTCCTATGATCATAGATGTTCCAGCTGTGACCATCCCATCTTTTATTCAGGCCTAGTGTATCTAGGACTACATTATCTAATGTATAGCATAGTAGTCAATATTAGTCGCTGTATTTTTTATTATTTAGCCCTAGGTCAGTCCTAAACCAGTAAACCTATGATCTAAGATGTTCCAGCTGTGAGCATCCCATCTTTTTTTTTCAGGCATCGTGTATGTAGGACTACATTATTTAATGTACAGTATTTAGCATTAGGGGTTATAGGTGTTTAGTCACTTCAAGGCAGTCCTGATTTGGTAGATTTGCAATCAAAGATGGACGTTCCATTTGTGACCATCCAATCTTTTATTCAGACATAGTATATCTAGGACTACATTACTTAATGTTAATGGCTGTAGTTTTGGGTTTTAGCCCCAGGTCAGTCGTGATCCAACAGATCTATGATCAAATATGCTCCAGCTGTGATCATCAAATCTTTTTGTCAAGTATAGTGTATCAGGGACTGTATTAAAAAATCAGAGAGAGATAGAGAGAGAAAGAGAGAGAGAAAGTGAATAAGAGGGTGTGAAAGAGAGAGGGGGTGGGAGAGAAAGAGTGATTGATAAAGAGTGAAAGAAAGATAAAGAGTGAAAGAGAAAGAGTGAGAGAGAAAGAGTGAGAGAGAAAGAGTGAGAGAGAAAGAGTGAGAGAGAAAGAGTGAGAGAGAAAGAGTGAGAGAGAAAGAGTGAGAGAGAAAGAGTGAGAGAGAAAGAGTGAGAGATAAAGTGTGAAAGAGAGAGGAAGTGTGAGAGAGAAAGGGTGAGAGGAGGAGAGGAAGAGAGAGAGAGAGAGAGGAAGAGTGAAAGAGGGAGAGAAAGAGTGAAAGAGAGAGAGAAAGAGTGAAAGAGAGAGAGAAAGAGTGAAAGAGAGAGAGAAAGAGTGAAAGAGAGGAAGAGTGAAAGAGAGAGAGGAAGAATGAAAGAAAGAAAGGTAGAGTGAAAGAGAAGTGAAAGCAAGAGAAGAAGAATGAGAAAGAGAGAGAGAGAGAGAGAGAGAGAGAGTGGGGAGAAGCATTTAGAAGCATGTGTATGTGGAGATGTGTTTAGCTCCAATGCCTAAAAGTACTTTTGCTAAAAGAGGTTGATGACCAGATTGCTATGTCAAACCAACTGCATCCAATCACCCAATTGTTACATTCCATTTGTGGGTGGGAGTGGATGAGTAAAGGCGATCACCTCCAGATTATCACATGTATTTTATAGAAACATTAATTTCCAGACAGCCAAATTTGGTACAGATTGATCCAGCAGTTTGGCCACGCCTAGAGGAAACACACACACACACAGGCAGTAAGAATAAAAGCGAAACAATTAATGAAAGAATATAAAGTGAAACAATTAATGAAAGAATACAAGCGAAACAATTAATGAAAGAATAAAGTGAAACAATTAATGAAAGAATACAAGTGAAACAATATTAATACTCTCAGTCTGCCCCTGCATCCAACCCATGCCAAGTTGGGAAAAATGCTAAATCATCATGATGAAGTCTAAATGGGTGAAATGTAAAGTTGACCTCAAGAGAACTTGAACTCAAAACAAGCCAGAACAAATTCTCTCAAAGAATTCACATACTCTTTACTCTTTTACTCGTTTCAGTCATTTGACTGTGGCCATGCTGGAGCACCACCTTTAGTCGAGCAAATCGACTCCAGGACTTATTCTTTGTAAGCCTAGTACTTATTTTATCGGTCTCTTTTGCCGAACCACTAAGTTACGGGGATGTAAACACACCAGCATCGGTTGTCAAGCGATGTTGGGGGGACAAACAGACACACAAACACACATATATATATATACATACATATATACGATGGGCTTCTTTCAGTTTCCGTCTACCAAATCCACTCAAAAGGCTTTGGTCGGCCCGAGGCTATAGTAGAAGACTCTTGCCCAATGTGCTATGCAGTGGGACTGAACCCAGAACCATGCCGTTCGTAAGCAAGCTACTTACCACACAGTCACTCCTACACCACATCTACACTTTAAGCATTTTGCCATAACACAACTCTAAGATAAGCTCTGATAATCCTGCTCCCTGTAGAGAATTGGCACCTGCCAAAGAACAAATACATTTTCGAAATTTTTTTTTTATCGGTTATTCAGAGAAATGGGTTATACTCATGACTATTCACAGAGATTCTGATATTGGTGAAAGTGAAGGAAAGAAAGGATCATGCATTGTAACCATGTGACTTCAGGTCCCGTACCACCACACAGCCCCGTTCACTGTAGCCCAGGATGAATGGATACCTATTTCTTTACTACCCACAAGGGGCTAAACACAGAGAGGACAAACAAGGAAAGACAAATGGATTAAGTCGATTATATCGACTCCAGTGCGTAACTGGTACTTATTTAATCGACCCCAGAAGGATGAAAGGCAAAATAGACCTCGGCGGAATTTAAACTCAGAACGTAACGGCAGACAAATACCTATTTCTTTACTACCCACAAGGGGCTAAACACAGAGGGGACAAACAAGGACAGACAAAGGGATTAAGTCGATTGCATCGACCCCAATGCATAACTGGTACTTAATTTATCGACCCCAAAAGGAAGAAAGGCAAAGTCATCTTCGATGGAATTTGAACTCAGAACGTAGTGGCAGACGAAATACCTATTTCTTTGTTACCCACAAGGGGCTAAACGCTGAGGATACAAACAAGGACAGACAAACGGATTAAGTCAATTGCATCGACCCCAGTGCGTAACTGGTACTTATTTAATCGACCCCGAAAGGATGAAAGGCAAAGTCGACCTCGGTGGAATTTGAACTCAGAACGTAACAGCAGGCGAAATACCGCTAAGCATTTCATCTGGCGTGCTAACGTTTCTGTCAGCTCGCCACCTTATGAATGAATACCTTGTGAGTGAATATGATAGAGGGAAACTGTGTGGAAGCCTAGTGTGTGAGAGATAGAAAAAGAAGATGGGCATTGAGACTTGGTACTATAAATAAAAAGATTATGAAGTTAGTACCCATGTTGTTGTTTTTCTTATTACTGCTGTGCTCTTTGTGATATGTTACAGTTCCCAGCTCAACAGTAGAGAACCCATGTGTACATGCAGCAGAGGGAGTTTAAAGTGAATAGCATTAGAGCTGAAACCGGAATGGATTAATTGCTAGCCAGCTCCATGGTCAAACCGTCCAACCCATGCCAGCATGGAGAGCAGACGTTACACGATGATGATGAGGAATATATATCTTTACTATTCTGTCCCATATTCACATTGTATATAAGACAAAATTGAGTGAAAAAACTACAGAAGACTTATAGGCGGAGGAGTGGCTGTGTGGTAAGTAGCTTGCTTACCAAACACATGGTTCCGGGTTCAGTCCCACTGCGTGGCACCTTGAGCAAGTGTCATCTACTAAAGCCTCGGGTTGACCAAAGCCTTGTGAGTGGATTTGGTAGATGGAAACTGAAAAGAAGCCCGTCGTATATATCTATATATATATGTGTGTGTGTGTGTGTATGTGCTTGTGGCCCCAACATCGCTTGACCACCGATGATGGTGTGTTTACGTCCTCATAACTTAGTGGTTCGGCAAAAGAGACTGATAGAATAAGTACCAGGCTTACAAAGAATAAGTCCTAGGGTCGATTTTCTCGACTAAAGGCGGTGCTCCAGCATGGCCACAGTCAAATGACTGAAACAAGTAAAAGAGTAAAAAGAGAGACTTGTATATATATACATATATTGTTTGTCCCCTCTGTGTTTAGCCCCTTGTGGGTAGTAAAGAAATAGGTATTTCGTCAGCCATTACGTTTTGAGTTCAAATTCCACCAAGGTCGACTTTGCCTTTCATCCTTTCGGGGTCGATTAAATAAGTACCAGTTACACACTGGGGTCGATATAATCGACTTAATCCGTTTGTCTGTCCTTGTTTGTCCCCTCTGTGTTTAGCCCCTTGTCGGTAGTAAAGAAATAGGTATTTTGTCTGTCTTTACTTTCTGAGTTCAAATTCTGCCGAGGTCGACTTTGCCTTTCATTCTTTCGGGGTCGATTAAATAAGTACCAGTTACACACTTAATCGACTTAATCCCTTTGTCTGTCCTTGTTTGTCCTCTCTGTGTTTAGCCCCTTGTGGATAGTAAAGAAATAGGTATTTCGTCAGCCGTTACGTTCTGAGTTCAAATTCCTCCGAGGTCGACTTTACCTTTCATCTTTTCGGGGTCGATAAATTAAGTACCAGTTACGCACTGGGGTCGATTTAATCAACTTAATCCGTTTGTCTGTCCTTATTTGTCTCCTCTGTGTTTAGCTCCTTGTAGGTATTAAAGAAATAAGTATTTCATCTGCTGCTGCGTTCTGCGTTCAAATTCCGCTGAGGTCAACTTTGCCTTTCATCCTTTCGGGGTCGATTAAATATGTACCAGCTACACACTGGGGTCGATATAATCGACTTAATCCGTCTGTCTGTCCTTGTTTGTCCCCAAAGAAATAGGTATTTCGTCTGCCGCTACGTTCCGAGTTCAAATTCCACCGAGGTCGACTTTGCCTTTCATCCTTCGGGGTCGATTAAATAAGTACCAGTTACGCACTGGGGTCGATGTAATCTACTTAATCCATTTGTCTGTCCTTGTTTGATCCCTCTGTGTGTAGCCCCTTGTGGGTAGTAAAGAAATAGGTTGTCATGTCTTAGAAAGAGCATCGGCTGCAGAAACCATGCCCTCTGCGCCGTCGTCTCTTGTCAGAAAGTTCAATCCATTACCAGCTATGAGGACAGGGAGAGAGAGACAAGGAAGAAAGGGATATTAAAGCCATATTATTAAGAAATAAAATTGAAGAATGAGAGATAGAGAAAGAAGATAGGGCGGAGGGAGAAGAACGAGATAGAGAAAGGAATATAAAATGCAAATGACGAGAGAAAGAAAGATGGGATAAAAAGGAGGTAAAGTGAAGAAAAATATGATAGAAAGAAAAAAACAGGCGGAGAAAGACAGAAGAATGAAAGAGAATTTGGGGAGGAAAGTAACAGACGTGAGGAAGGGTGGGAGGAGAGGAAGAGAAAGAGGGTTTAGGACCGAAAAGAAAGCAAGTCGTGTGGAAAGGGGAAGGAAGGGGAAGATAGAAACAAAGAGACGTGCAGAGGGAGAGAGCGAGAGAGAGAGAGCGAGAGAGAGAGAAAGAGAGAATGTGAGAGACAGGAAATCAAATTGAAAAACAAAAAAAACTTGTTGGCGGGAATGAAAATTAAGAGGAAGGTGCGTCACGTAGGGAAAGAACAGGAATGTGACACTATACACACGACATATGTATGTATGTATATATATATATATATATATATATATATATATATATATATATATATATACATACACACATATATATATATATATATACACACAGCAAACTCTGCTACCACTAAGATTACTACTGTTACTCTTTTACTTGTTTCAGTCAATTTGACTGTGGCCATGCCGGAGCACTGCCTTCTAGTCGAGCAGATCGACCCCAGGACTTATTCTTTGTAAGCCCAGTACTTATTCTATAGGTTTCTAATGCCGAACCGCTAAGTTACGGGGACGTAAACACACCAGCATCGGTTGTCGAGCGATGTTGGGGGGAGGGACAAACACAGACACACAAACATATACACACACACACACATATATATATATACATATATATATATATATATACACAAGTAGGTACTGTAAATTTAGGGTGAATACTTGATAAGTATAAGCACCTGTATATGCCAGAGTGGCAGAGGTGAGAGGGAATATATCAAATAAAATTAAAAACAGAACACAAAGGATATATATATATATATACATATATACGACGGGCTTCTTTCAGTTTCCGTCTACCAAATCCACTCACAAGGCTTTGGTCGGCCCGAGGCTATAGTAGAAGACACTTGCCCAAGGTGCCACGCAGTGGGACTGAACCCGGAACCATGTGGTTGGTAAGCAAGCTACTTACTACACAGCCACTCCTACACCTTACTATACTATTATTAGTGTCACTAAGTCCTTATTAAGATATTGCTTATACAAGAGACCTACTTGATTACAACAGACCAGGATTATATATATATATACATACACATATACATATGTGTGTTCATGTATATGTATATATTCAGGAAGCTAAGATTTTACAACTTCCTTTTATAAATGTATCCACATGCTTCGCGCGCGCTTGTATATAAATATATATACATATATATACACATACATACGCAACAGATATATGTATATATGTCCGTCATCGTCTGACAACCAATGTTGGTGTGTTTACGTCCCCGTAACATCGCTGTTCGGCAAAAGATATCGATAGAATAAAGTGCTGGGGTCGATTCATTCGACTAAAAATTCTATGCGGTGGTGCTCCACTATGGCCGCAACCTCGTAACTGAAGCAGGTAAAAGATATATACTTACACACAAACATGGACACAGTGGACATTGCCCAGGGGCCACATGAGTTTAGAAACCCCAGTACAAATTTATGTAGGGCTGTAGCTGTCTTTATAAGGGTCCTATGACAGCTTTGTGCAAAGACTTATAATGTATTGAGACAGCCCTGACACACACATGCATACATGTACAAGAGGGTGATGTATTTGTATATATATATATATATATATATATATATAGAGGTAAACAGTAAAAATAATTACAGACATGGACAAGAACATGAAACACCACAGAGACGACACAAGAACCACAGGACGGGACATTCGAAGCCCTCAGTCATCAGTCAAGAACCAGATCATCTTAGCAATATATATATATATATATATATATATATATATATATATACAAATACATCACCCTCTTGTACTGTCTTATATTCCTCCCCACCACTACAAACACAACACCACTATAAAATGGTCAAAACTTTTCACACAGGAACTTAGTTCGATTTGAAAACCCCACTAGAATGGGAGAAAGCGCTAATACATGATCTAAGTTATATGATATATAAAAACGTAATATACAAATAAATATCTGTAAATATAAAACCATCCGATTTTCTGAGTACCTCATTTCTTCTAATATAAAATACATGTACATCATCTCCAAACCTTCCAATATATATATACATATATACACACATATATGTTCAAACATACACTTATGCGCGCGTACATGTTATATATACTACGAAGTGCCTGCTAAGAGACTAAATTATAATTTAATAAAACTAATACTCATTCCATTACCTCAATATACAACTCTCTCTCTCTTTTACTAACTTATAAAAAGTTCGTTACAACTTTATATACATCTGTATGATGTAATATGTATCTATGTATGTATATATGTCATCATCATGTTTGTAATATATGTACGTGTGTGTACAGAGAGACTTTTTTTACACATGTATTGAATTCATTTAGTGTCCGTAGATTTTTTTTTTACCTTAAAATACACTCACACATACGTGTATATATATATACAAGCGTGTTACCAAGCACACATAACGTGGGGACAGATATGAGTAAGAGACAACGAGGTAGCCTGTACGAGGACGCTCGTAATGCTAAAACGAGCAGCTAAATTTAGCTCAAATTACAACATACTATCTACAAAAAAGAACGACACGACACTGAAATGCAGTAGCCCTAGATATAATACTATGAACGAAAAGATGTAAGGGTGAAGATGGTTAGAACACTTTGGGTTCATGAGGTCACCTTGACCAGGGAGTGACTTGAAATTAAACAAGCAACACGTGTTTCCAATACAAGATTGCGTCATCAGTTTTAAGCGGGTAGCGGTTGGAGAGGACACACCCAGCACAGCATGTCCCCAAATCAGGGGCGTATGCTCTGGGTGTGCACTAACACACCCATCGAAAATGGCAAATTCATTATAAATATTAACCTTCCTTATTTATTTAACCACAAATCATAATGGAAAACTTTTGTTATAAACCCTTGCTTGAAAGGTGGTGACGGGTGTCTTGAAATAATAGCGCATGGTATAATAAAAGATATATACATACATCACATGGACACACTGGGCATTGCCCAGGGGCCACATGAGTTTAGAAACCCCAGTACAAAATTATGTAGGGCTGTAGCTGTCTTTATAAGGGTCCTATGACAGCTTTGTGCGGAGACTTATAATGTATTGAGACATCCCTGATGCAAACATGTATGTACATGTGCGTATATATATATACAAATACATATATACACACACAGATATGGTACCAGGCATATCGTAGTATAATGAAAGAATGGCAAAAAAAATTATGGTGAGGGTGGGCGACAGCTTTGACAGTACGGTCGCCTGTTCGTGTTCGCGGTGAGAAGTTGTACGTTTAAATTAATTCAAAATTCCTGAACGAAAGCTAATTTCTTTTACAATAATTGTTTTCTTACAATATAATCATATAGCTTTGATCTTAATTTGTTTCCAAAACTAATAATAAAGTGGTTCGTTGTACGACGAGATGGAACTTACACCTCTCTCTCTATATCAGGGGTTTTCAACCAGGGTTCCGCCAGTACAGTCCAGGGGTCCGCAAGAAGTTACAAAAATGCTAAAAATCGACAGTAATTTTTAATTCTCCTGTGCAGATATGTGTGCAGAAGACTATTAAATTATTGCACAGGGGTTCCCCGAGCCAGTGAAATGTTTCCTTGGGGTTCCGCCCCAGCAAAAAGTTTGAAAAGCACTACTCTATATAAAGCTGAAGTTGTCTGTGTATGGCAGGTTTGGTAGCCTTCAACAAACACCATTTCCTCCGAGAGTATGATAGAAGAAGGCTTGCTCTTCCTTCCGTAGAAGAAAAAATTCAAATCAGACCATGTTAACACCAAAAATTATTTACATCAAAAAGGTATTATTTTTTTCTATGAAAATCCCTATTTTTGACTGGTGTGTCGCGATTTTCGGTGTATTTCAACCAGAAAAATGTTCACTTAAAGAGAATAACAAGCTACATAATGCAAAATTTTTACTTTTCAAAAATTCCAATTCTAAAGGGTCGAAACAAACCCGAGCAACGCCGGGCTATACTGCTAGTTAATTAAAAATTCCTGAACTAAAAGCTAATTTCTTTTACAGTAATTGTAATTACAATATAATCATATAACTTTGATCTTAATTTGTTTTCAAAACTAATAATAAAGTGGTTCATTATACAACGAGGTTATCCTAACATTTTTACGTCTCAAAGAAGAATGGAACTTAATATTGAAATAAAATTATGTGGTTTCTTATTTATCAGTGTTTGCACATAAGAAAATCATGGCTCATTTTAGAATGCTTACAATTTAAATACGGAATTATTAATTCAGTTTAATTTAGTGCCATATATCTGTATCCCAGTTGAATTAAGTTTACATTATTTACATTTTGGATTCCGCATTTTGAATAGAAATACAAAGTTTGTTTGCTTAATTTGAGTAATAGTGATGTTAATCATAGTACGGTCTGTGTGACAGTATACCTAATAACAACGACCATACACCACTGAACCACATGTCGGTCGTCCCATACACTGGATGGAAGCACTCCGTCGGTTACGACGACGAGGGTTCCGGTTGATCCGACCAACGGAACAGCCTGCTCGTGAAATTAACGTGTAAGTGGCAGAGCACTCCACAGATACGTGTACCCTTAACGTAGTTCTCGGGGATATTCAGCGTGACACAGAGAGTGACAAGGCCGGCCCCTTGAAATACAGGTACAACAGAAACAGGAAGTAAGTGTGAGAGAAAGTTGTGGTGAAAGAGTACAGCAGGGATCACCACCATCCCCTGCCGGAGCCTCATGGAGCTTTAGGTGTTTTCGCTCAATAAACACTCACAACGCCCGGTCTGGGAATCGAAACCGCGACTCCGCTGCCCTAACCACTGGGCCATTGCGCCTCCACTCCCATACACTACACACACAGAGAAACATCCTCTGCGTTACAGAAACATATTCTAGAAACTTTCTGCTGTAATACAAAACGTAATTCTTCAATTAAAACCATGTTTCACGCTGTGACAAAATTTTCAGAAACACTGTAATAGCGAAACACGTGGGAAGAGGGTCACACCACATTCACACTTCCTTGTAATTTATACATGGCGAGTGTCTTAGAGTGCGCTCGTAAAAGAAACTGCTACTTGTTGTTGGTTACCGCTTATCAGGAACAGACTCAAGGAGGAAGGAGGTGAGAGGCACGTGTCCCCACCCCCAAGAAAAAATGTGCACCTTTCTAAATAATATTTTTACGCCCTTTTCTCTTGGAACGGTATTCCCTTCTGAAAGGCGGCCAGCTGGCAGAATCGTTAGCACGCCGGGCGAAATGCTTAGCAGTATTTCGTCTGCCGCTACGTTCTGAGTTCAAATTCGGCCGAGGTTGACTTTGCCTTTCATCCTTTCAGGGTCGATAAATTAAGTACCAGTTACACACTGGGGTCGATGATGTAATCGACTTAATCCCTTTGTCTGTCCTAGTTTGTCCCCTCTATGTTTAGCCCCTTGTGGGCAATAAAGAAATAAGAAACGTTAGCACACCGGGTGAAATACTTGGTGGTATTTCATCTGCCGTTACATTCTGAGTTCAAATTCCTCCGAGGTCGACTTTGCTTTTCATCCTTTCGGGGTCGATAAATTAAGTACCAGTTATGCACTGGGGTCGATGTAATCGACTTAATCCCTTTGTCTGTCCTTGTTTGCCCTCTCTGTGTTTAGCCCCTTGTGGGTAGTAAAGAAATACGTATTTTGTCTGCCGCTACGTTCTGAGTTCAAATTCCACCAAGGTCGACTTTGCCTTTCATCCTTTCGGGGTCGATAAATTAAGTACCAGTTACGCACTGGAGTCGATGTAATCGACTTAATCCGTTTATCTGTCCTTGTTTGTCCCCTCTGTGTGTAGCCCCTTGTGGGCAGTAAAGAAATAGGTATTCCCTTCTGACCTTGTGCCCTCCCATCAAAAAATTCTTGGCACCACTCCTGCTTGTTATCCCACCTTCCCGAGTAATCACAAGAGATTGTCAGGTGTGTGATACTCTGTACAGCATAGGAGAAATATTATTAATAACGAGAGGTTTTTCTGATGGAAATTTTTATATTTTAGTAATGTGTAGCTACATATGTTTCAGCATAACATGTGTTTGTGAGAATGTAGTCACAAACAAACATGTCATGCGGAAACACATGAAGAAGCAATGCAGTAATAAAAGAGAAAAATTTCCATCTGAAAAATTTCTTGTTATTAAAATATATATGTGGCTGTGTGGAAAGTAGCTTGCTTACTAACCACATGGTTCTGGGTTCTGTCCCACTGCATGGCACCTTGGGCAAGTGTCTTCTACTATAGCCTTGGGTTGACCAAAGCCTTGAGTGGATTTGGTAGAAGGAAACTGAAAGAAGCCCGTCGTATATATATATATATATATATATATATGTGTGTGTATATGTTTGTGTGTCTGTGTTTGTCCCCACAACATCGCTTGACAACCGAAGCTGGTGTCTTTATGTCCCCGTAACTTAGCAGTTTGGCAAAAGAGACCGAATAGAATAAGTACTAAGCTTACAAAGAATAAATCCTGGAGTCGATTTGCTCGACTAAAGGCGGTGCTCCAGCATGGCCACAGTCAAATGACTGTAACAAGTAAAAGAGAGGCTTTAGTTTTGATCCCTCTGACCCTTTACCATTTAAAGTGACCAGCTCCAGCTCAAATATTCTGCCAGTTTTATGTTCAAAATGGGCCAGATTCCAGCATGGCCACAGTCAAATGACTGAAACAAGTAAAAGAGCAAAAAGAGAGAGTATATAATGTGATGACGATGATGATTATGATGCATTTGGCATGACGAATTTTGCAAACCATGTTATCAACCAGGCACTGTAATTAGTGTACAGTGAAAACGGCCTGCAGTGACATTAGTGTGATGTGTTTTTGAGAATGTAATCGTGACTCACGAAGAATTTATCGCAAACCCGTTTCGAGGGCACCGGGGGCAGCAACAGTCTCTCAGATTATGTGGGAATCCGTTATTTCTGGACAGATCTTCTTACTTGAACTTTTGAAGAGGCATTCAAATATCTTCTGGCTCGAAAGAGAAAGTGTTTCTCCTGCAGAAGATTATACCTAACAGGCAGGACTATTCCGATGGCTGTGTTTAACAGCAGGACTATTCTGGATATATGAGCAGCAGTGTTAACAAAGCCTATGTCATCTGTGCGTCTGCATATATAGGCGCAGGAGTGGCTGTGTGGTAAGTAGCTTGTTTACCAACCACATGGTCCCGGGTTCAGTCCCACTGTGTGGCACCTTGGGCAGGTGTCTTCTACTATAGCCTCGGGCCGACCAAAGCCTTGTGAGTGGATTTGATAGACGGAAACTAAAAGAAGCCTGTCGTATATATGTATATATATATATGCATATGTGTGTTTGTGTGTCTGTGTTTGTCCCCCTAGCATTGCTTGACAACCGATGCTGGTGTGTTTATGTCCCCGTTACTTAGCGGTTCGGAAAAAGAGACCGATAGAATAAGTACTGGGCTTACAAAAGAATAAGTCCCGGGGTCGAGTTGCTCGATTAAAGGCGGTGCTCCAGCATTGCCGCAGTCAAATGACTGAAACAAGTAAAAGAGTAAAAGAGTAAAGAGTTATATACAGACACACAAACACACACGCATATATATATACATATATATATATGTACGACAGGCTTCTTTCAGTTTCCGTCTACCAAATCCACTCACAAGGCATTGGTCGGCCCGGGGCTATAGCAGAAGACACTTGCCCAAGATGCCATGCAGTGGGACTGAACCCGGAACCATGTGGTTGGTAAGCAAGCTACTTACCACACAGCCACTCCTGCACCCATATATATATATACATATATATCCATATATATATATACATATATACGATGGGCTTCTTTCAGTCTCTGTCTACCAAATCCACTCACAAGGCTTTGGTCGGCCCGAGGCTATAGCAGAAGACGCTTGCCCAAGGTACCACACAGTGGGACTGAACCCGGAACCATGTGGTTGGTAAGCAAGCTACTTACCAAACAGCCACTCCTACGCCTGTCCCAATATGCAAGCAGTGTTGTAATGTGGCCCAGAATGTCTACGTCTGTGTAAAAACAGTAAGACTGTCACTGCTGTTAGCATTAAGTACTACAATGTACTTTTGTAGTGACACACAGTCCATTGTCTATAGAATATTTTGAACACTGCTAAAACAAACTTACCTATCATAAGACAAGAGTAATTAATAGATGACTGTACATTCATTCAAAGTGAAAGACAACCAAAGAACCTGAAGCAATTGTTGACAGAAGGCAAAGTTTAATCCTTTTGATACAATATTTCTGTTGAAATACGCAGCCTTTGTTTGAATTAATTCTGAAAATAGCCAAGGATTAAGTAAAATAACTTTGTCGTTATGAAGCTGATGTTTGGAACATTAATTAACAGGAAATTTTGATGAAAGGTTTGAATTTAGACCACTTTAACCCCTTAGTTACCATGGGCCGTTGCCAGCTTCGCCTGGCCTCTGTGCTGGTAGCACGTAAAAAGCACCATCCGATCATGGCTGTTTGCCAGCCTCGCTTGGCCTCCGTGCTGGTGGCACATAAAAAGCACCATCCGATCGTTAAATTTGACAGAGTAATTTGGATGTTAAAGAGTTAAGCTGGCCCTGTCTAGCCCAAACATTTTACTTCTATGTTCAAACCAATAAGGTCCAGCCTCTCTCACCTCCCCTACAATGTCATTCTAAAAATAAATAATTGCATCATTGAAATTTCAAAGCTATGAGATAATGTACATGATTAATTCAAAATAATGCGAATAAATAAGCATTACATTTGAGAGTTAATGCTAAAGAGTTAAACTAGCCATATTCATCGCTAATATTTAACCTGTTTTATGCTCAAGCTAGCCAGATCCAGCTTATCATACCTACCCTATAATGTTGTTCTAAAAATAGACATTCATATTATTCTTTTCTACTCTAGGCACAAGGCCTGAGATTTTGGGGGAAGGGAGAACCAGTCGATTAGATTGACCCCAGTACACAACCGATACTTATTTCATCAACCTCGAAAGGATGAAAGGCAAAGTCGACCTCGGCGGAATTTGAACCCAGAATGTGAAAATAGATGAAATACCACTAAGCATTTCACCCAGCGTGCTAACATTTCTTATTTCTTTATTGCCCACAAGGGGCTAAACATAGAGGGGACAAACAAGGACAGACAAACGGATTAAGTCGATTATATCGACCCCAGTGCGTAACTGGTACTTATTTAATCGACCCCCGAAAGGATGACAGGCAAAGTCGACCTCGGCTGAATTTGAACTCAGAACATAACGGCAGACGAAATACCGCTAAGCATTTCACCAGGCGTGCTAACGACTCTGTCAGCTCGCTGCCTTAGATATTCATATTATTGACATCCCAATGCTACAAGATAATGTATGTTTAATTCAAACCAATGTGAAAAAGCTTTACATTTGACAGAAGAAGCTGACTGTTAAAGGGTTAAACTGGCCATATCCAACTCAGATATTCAAACCCATTTTATTTCAAGCTGACCAGAACCAGCTTCTCACACCTACGCTACAATGTCATTCTAAAAATAAAGAGTCATAACATTGAAATCTCAAAGCTACAAGATAAGCCATGATTAATTTAAAACAATGTAAATAAGCATTACATTTAAGAGACTAATCTGATTACTAAACAGTTAAACCAGCCGTATCTGACTTATATTCTACTATTGGGTCGTCCGGAAAGTTCGTGCCAATTTATAGTAGCTTACCTCATGACTTATTTTAGAACATGGTTGAGTTCATAAAATAGGAGCACAGTTTAAGCTCTCTTTTCGTGGAAGAAGGTTTATGTTCCTATAACCTGTGTTAATTCTGTAACCCAGTGCTTTTCAACCTTTTTGCTGGAGCAGAACCCTAAGGAAAAATTCCACTGGCTTGAGGAACCCCTGTGCAATAATATAATAGTCTTATGCACACATATCTGCACAGAAGAATTAAAAATTACTGCCGATTTTAGCAGTTTTGTAACTTCTTGCGGAACCCCTGGACTGTACTGACGGAACCCTGGTTGAAAACCACTGCTGTAACCCATTAAAATTTGGAGATAAGAAAGTTCATTTTCAGCACTCGATGCTTTGGGAACCAGACAAAAATTGCTGCAGCTCGGCTGGGATGTGTTACCCCACCCTCCATATTCACCAGATATTGCTCCTTATTCTTTGTAAGCCTAGTACTTATTCTATCGGTCTCACTTACCGAAACACTAAGTGACGGGGACGTAAACACACCAGCATTGGCTGTCAAGCGATGTTGAGGGAGACAAACACAGACACACAAACACACACACACATATATATTTATATATACATATATACGACAGGCTTCTTTCGGTTTCCGTCTACCAAATCCACTCACAAGGCATTGGTCGGCCCAGGGCTATAGCAGAAGACACTTGCCCAAGATACCACACAGTGGGACTGAACCCGGAATCATGTGGTTGGTAAGCAAGCTACTTACCACACAGCCACTCCTGCACCTATGTCTTATAAATATTTTGCAAAAAAACACTGCAAAGAGACTTTTTGAACACCCTGTACATGGACTTTTCTGTGTGTGAAAGAGAGAGGTGGGGAGAGATCATTATTATTAAAGACACTAAGGTAGGATGGCCACAGTTGGAAACATCTGATCACAGTTCCGCTGAATCAGGACCAACCTGGTGTTGAACAACAAATAATGCTAACTACTATACTGTACATTAAATAATGTAGTCCTAGATACACTATGTCTGAATAAATGAAGGGATGGTCACGGCAGGAACTACTTTGATCATAGGTGTGTCAGATCAAGCCTGACCAGGGGCTAAACAACACTAATACTATCTAATACTCTGCACATTAGATAATGTAGTCCTAGATACACTATGTCTGAATAAATGAAGGGATGGTCACGGCAGGAACTACTTTGATCATAGGTGTGTCAGATCAAGCCTGACCAGGGGCTAAACAACACTAATACTATCTAATACTCTGCACATTAGATAATGTAGTCCTAGATACACTATGTCTGAATAAATGAAGGTGGTCACGGCACGCAGGAACTACTTTGATCATAGGTGTGTCAGATCAAGCCTGACCAGGGGCTAAACACACTAATACTATCTAATACTCTGCACATTAGATAATGTAGTCCTAGATACACTATGTCTGAATAAATGAAGGGATGGTCACGGCAGGAACTACTTTGATCATAGGTGTGTCAGATCAAGCCTGACCAGGGGCTAAACAACACTAATACTATCTAATACTCTGCACATTAGATAATGTAGTCCTAGATACACTTTGCCAGAATAAAAAGTTGGATGGTCACAGCTGGAACGTCTTTGATAATATGTCTGCTAAATTGGGCTGACCCAGGGTTAAACAACAACTGTAGCCACTATCTACTACTATATGATACACTGTCTAATGTAGTCCTAGATACACGGTGACTGAACATAAGCCAGGATGGTTGCACCTGTGACAATTCTATAAATATATATATTCTCCACCCCCCCCCCCCTTTGTGCCATACATCCTACCTTCCTCATACACTGCACCCACCTACCTACCTACCCCTCTCTCTCTCTCTCCCTTCCTGTCTGTCTCTCTCGCCACCCATCTCTCTCTTTGTCTCTCTCTCCCTCCCTTTCTGTCTCTGTCTCTTGCCATCCATCTCTCTCTCTCCCTTCCTGTCTGTCTCTCTCGCCACCCATCTCTCTCTCTCTTCCTCCCTTTCTGTCTCTGTCTCTCACCACCCATCTCTCTCTCTCTCCCTCCCTTTCTGTCTCTCGCCGCCCATCTCTCTCTCTCTCTCTCCCTCCCTTCCTTTCTGTCTCTCACCACCCATCTCTCTCTCCCTCCCTCCCTTTCTGTCTCTGTCTCTCACCACCCATCTCTCTCTCTCTCCCTCCTTTCTGTCTCTCGCCACCCATCTCTCTCTCTCCCTCCCTTCCTTTCTGTCTCTCACCACCCATCTCTCTCTCTCTTCCTCCCTTTCTCTGTCTCTGTCTCTCGCCCCCATCTCTCTCTCTCTCTCTCCCTCCGTTCCTTTCTGTCTCTCGCCACCCATCTCTCTCTCTCTCTCTCCCTCCCTTCCTTTCTGTCTCTCACCACCCATCTCTCTCTCTCTCTTCCTCCCTTTCTGTCTCTGTCTCTCACCACCCATCTCTCTCTCTCTCCCTCCCTTTCTATCTCTGTTTCTTGCCACCCACCCATCTCTTCCCCCCATCGACACCCCACAACCTACTCAACAGCTTGTCAGCTCTTTCATCTACCTGTCTACCATACATACCATCCATCCACCTGTCTAACCTGCCACCCTACACCAGATATCCCTCACTCCTCCCACTCACATCCGACACCCTACCCTACTCTTTCCTACCCACCTTGTAGCTTGAGGGTCCACCCTGACACTTCTAGCTCCTCCCCCTACACCAGCCCTTCTAAGCACATGTGCAGTCAACAAGAACCTGCATACCCCAGCCCTTTTCTCTCATTCTTTACCCCTCTTCTTATTCTCATACTATAAATGTTCCCCCCACTCAACTCATTCTCCTAGCATAAAGTTACCCCTTTCTATTCCTTAATCCCCTTGCATGAAGACCCCACTTCTCACACAAGGTCAGGCAAAGGAGTGGCTGTGTGGTAAGTAGCTTGTTTACCAACCACATGGTTCCTGGTTCAGTCCCAGTACATTGTACCTTGGGCAAGGATCTTCTACTAAAGCCTCGGGCCGACCAAAGCCTTGTGAGTGGATTTGGTAGACGGAAACTGAAAGAAGCCCGTCATATATATGTATATATATATGTATGTGTGTCTGCGTTTGTCCCCCCAACATCGCTTGACAACTGATGCTGGTGTGTTTACGCCCCTGTAACTTAGCAGTTCGGCAAAAGAGACCGATAGAATAAGTACTAGGCTTACAAAGAATAAGTACCGGGTCGAGTTGCTCGACTAAAGGCGGTGCTCCAGCATGGCCGCAGTCAAATGACTGAAACAAGTAAAAGAGTAAAGTGTAAAGAGTAATAAGATTATATGTGTGTATATAGGCATATAGGTGTATACATGTGTATATATAGGCTCATAAGGGCCGGTTTCCTGTTTCAGTGGCGTAGAAATTCCCCACCAGGATTACTCATTTTTGCCAGCTGAGTGGACTGGAGCAATGTGAAATGAAGTGCTTTGCTCAAGAGCACAACGCGTTGCCCGGTCCAGGAATTGAAACCACAATCTTACGATCATGAGTTCAACACCCTAACCACTGAGCCACATGCCTCCACAAATATTATTAATACAAAACCCATTTCTTTACTACCCAAAAGGGCCTAAACACAGAGAGGACAAACAAGGACAGACAAACGGATTAAGTCGATTATATCAACCCCAGTGCGTAACTGGTACTTATTTAATCGACCCTGAAAGGATGAAAGGCAATGTCGACCTCGGCAGAATTTGAACTCAGAACATAACGGCAGACGAAATACCTATTTCTTTACTACCCACAAGGGGCTAAACACAGAGAGGACAAACAAGGACAAACGGGTTAAGTCGATTATATCGACCCCAGTGCGTAACTGGTACTTATTTAATCGAACCCGAAAGGATGAAAGGCAAAGCTGACCTCAAGAGAATTTGAACTCAGAACGTAACAGCAGATGAAATACCGCTAAGCATTTCGCCCAGCATGCTAACGTTTCTGCCAGCTCGCCACCTTAGTACAATACCCTTTAAGTATGGGTGTTGGTAAACACCAGAAGCTGCAGATTTTTTGACTGGAAAAAGCAAGTACCAGTTAGACACTGGGATCAATGTAATCAACTTGTCCCCTTCCTTGGAATTGCTGGCCTTGTGCCAAACTTTGAAATCATTATTGATGTCATCTAATTAATGTAGATCTTTTCTCTTTTACTTGTTTTTAATTAACGGACAGCAGAATCCGAGTTTACTTGTTTCAGTCAGTTGACTGTGGCTATGCTGGAGCACCATCTTTTAGTCGAGCAAATCGACCCCAGTACTTATCCTTTGTAAGCCTAGTACTTAATCTATCGGTCTCTTTTTGCCGAACCGCTAAGTTACGGGGACGTAAACACACCAGCATCGGTTGTCAAGCGATGTTGGGGTGGACAAACATAGACACATAAACGTATACACACACATACATACATACATACATGCATACGTGTATGTATATATATATATAATATATATAATATATATATATATATATACACTAGCAGTATCGCCCAGCGTTGCTCGGGCTTGTTTTATTTTCGACCCTTTAAAATTGGGATTTTTGAAAAGTAATTTTGCATTATGTAGCTTGTTATTCTCTTTAAGTGAACATTTTTCTGGTTGAAATACACCGAAAAATGGCCACACAGCAGTCAAAAAATCTTAAAAAATAGGGATTTTAATAGAAAAAAAGCACCTTTTTGATGTAAAAAGTTTTTGGTGTTAACATGGTTCAATTTGAATTTTTTCTTCTATGAAAGGAAGAGCAAGCCTTCTTCTATCATACTCTCAATTTTAGTCACCTTGTGCCGCAGGGTCTCGGAGTAGATAGTGTTAGTTGAAGACTACCAAACCTGCCACACACAGACAACTTCAGCTTTATATATATATATATATATATATATATATATATATATATATACATACATATATACGATGGACTTCTTTTAGTTTCCGTCTACCAAATCCACTCACAAAGCTTTAGTCACCCTGCGGCTATAGTAGAAGACATTTGCCCAAGGTGCCACGCAGTGGGACTGAACCCAGAACTATGTGGTTAAGACGCAAGCTACTTACCACACAGCCACTCCTACGCCGATGAATACACACCAACCAGGACATGCGAATGACAAAATTCCTCCCTCACAGCAATCTCGTTAACATAACATTAATTAGATTATCAACATTGTGGCCTACATAACTACCTTGTGTCAAAATCTCGTTACATAGTCCTCAGAGACATGCTAAAAATAGCAGCCAAATCGCTTGTCAACACTAATGGAAGGACACCCAAGATAATATAGTCCTTGATGTACGATTTTTAAAAAGTGGGATGGCCACAGATGGATTGTTTTATATGTCTGCCTGCTCCATCAGAGCTAAAACTGGTGTAAAGAATATTCAGTACTTTAAAAAACTAAATGGGTGTATATATACACGTGTATATATAATAGTAGGCCAAACATATTTACATACAATTTTCTGTTAAGGACTCTACTTTCATATTTTTAATATTCTTTTACTCTTTTACTTGTTTCAGTCATTTGACTGTGGCCATGCTGGAGCAACCCCTTCAGTCGAGCAAATCGACCCCGGGACTTATTCTTTGTAAGCCCAGTATTTATCTATCTATCGGTCTCTTTTCTTTTACTCTTTACTTGTTTCAGTCATTTGACTGTGGCCATGCTGGAGCAACCCCTTCAGTCGAGCAAATCGACCCCGGGACTTATTCTTTGTAAGCCCAGTATTTATTCTATCGGTCTCTTTTCTCTTTTACTCTTTTACTTGTTTCAGTCATTTGACTGTGGCCATGCTGGAGCAACCCCTTCAGTCGAGCAAATCGACCCCGGGACTTATTCTTTGTAAGCCCAGTATTTATTCTATCGGTCTCTTTTCTCTTTTACTCTTTTACTTGTTTCAGTCATTTGACTGTGGCCATGCTGGAGCAACCCCTTCAGTCGAGCAAATCGACCCCGGGACTTATTCTTTGTAAGCCCAGTATTTATTCTATCGGTCTCTTTTATCTTTTACTTGTTTCAGTCATGATTGACTGTGAGGGCCATGCTGGAGCAACCCCTTCAGTCGAGCAAATCGAACCCGGGACTTATTCTTTGTAAGCAAACCCAGTAGTTGTATTCTATGGTCTCTTTTCTCTTTTATCTTTTTACTTGTTTCAGTCATTTGACTGTGGCCATGCGGAGAGCAACCCCTTCAGTCGAGCAAATCGACCCCGGGACTTATTCTTTGTAAGCCCAGTATTTATTCTATCGGTGTTCTTTTCTCTTTTACTCTTTTACTTGTTTCAGTCATTTGAGTGTGGCCATGCTGGAGGCAACCCCTTCAGTCGAGCAAATCGACCCCGGGACTTATTTTGTGTAAGCCCAGTATTTATTCTATCGGTCTCTTTTACTCTTTTACTTGTTTCAGTCATTTGACTGTGGCCATGCTGGAGCAACCCCTTCAGTCGAGCAAATCGACCCCGGGACTTATTCTTTGTAAGCCCAGTACTTATTCTATCGGTCTCTTTTCTCTTTTACTTGTTCAGTCATTTGACTGTGGCCATGCTGGAGCAACCCTTCAGTCGAGCAAATCGACCCCGGGGACTATTCTTTGTAAGCCCAGTACTTATTCTATCGGTCTCTTTTCCCTTTTACTTGTTTCAGTCATTTGACTGTGGCCATGCTGGAGCAACCCCTTCAGTCGAGCAAATCGACCCCGGGACTTATTCTTTGTAAGCCCAGTACTTATTCTATCGGTCTCTTTTCCCTTTTACTTGTTTCAGTCATTTGACTGTGGCCATGCTGGAGCACCGCCTTCAGTCGAGCAAATCGACCCCGGGACTTATTCTTTGTAAGCCCAGTACTTATTCTATCGGTCTCTTTTCCCTTTTACTCTTTTACTTGTTTCAGTCATTTGACTGTGGCCATGCTGGAGCACCGCCTTCAGTCGAGCAAATCGACCCCAGGACTTATTCTTTGTAAGCCCAGTACTTATTCTATCGGTCTCTTTTACCTTTTACTCTTACTTGTTTCAGTCATTTGACTGTGCCATGATGGAGCAACCCTTCAGTCGAGCAAATCGACCCCGGGACTTATTTTTGTAAGCCCAGTACTTATTCTATCGGTCGCTTTTCTCTTTTACTCTTTTACTTGTTTCAGTCATTTGACTGTGGCCATGCTGGAGCAACCCCTTCAGTCGAGCAAATCGACCCCGGGACTTATTCTTTGTAAGCCCGTACTACTTCTTCACGGTCTCTTTTCCCTTTTACTCTTTTACTTGTTTCAGTCATTTGACTGTGGCCATGCTGGAGCAACCCCTTCAGTCGAGCAAATCGACCCCGGGACTTATTCTTTGTAAACCTACTAACCGCTAAGTTATGGGGACGTGAACACACCAGCATCGGTCGTCAAGCAATGTTGGGGGAGACAAACACAGACACACAAATATATATTACTCTTTACTCTTTTACTTGTTTCAGTCATTTGACTGCGGCCATGCTGGAGCACCGCCTTTAATCGAGCAACTCGACCCCAGGACTTATTCTTTATAAGCCCAGTACTTATTCTATCGGTCTCTTTTGCCGAACCGCTAAGTAACGGGGACATAAACACACCAGCATCGGTTGTCAAGCAATGCTAGGGGGACAAACACACACACGCATATATATATATACATATATACGACGGGCTTCTTTCAGTTTCCATCTACCAAATCCACTCACAAGGCTTTGGTCGGCCCGAGGCTATAGTAGAAGACACTTGCCCAAGATGCCACGCAGTGCGACTGAACCCGGAACCATGTGGTTGGTAAACAAGCTACTTACCACACAGCCACTCCTACCACTATATACACATTTACTTATACATATTTATCAATATTTATACATGTGTCTGTAAGTGTGCAAATGTATGTATGTACGTATATATGCATATATATCATCATCATCGTCGTTTAAGATCCGTTTTTTCCATGCTAGCATGGGTTGGATGGTTCAACCGGGGTCTGGGAAGTCAGGAGGCTGCACCAGGCTCCAGTCTGATCTGGCAGTGTTTCTACAGCTGGATGTCCTTCCTAACGCCAACCACTCCGAGAGTGTAGTGGGTGATTTTATGTGCCACCGACACAGTTGCCAGGGGAGTTTGGCAGTGGCCTCGATCAGTTGGTGCTTTTTATGTGCCACCGGCACAGGTGTGAGTGTGTATATATAGGCGCAGGTGTGAGTGTGTGGTAAGAAGCTAGGCACAGGCATGGCTGTGTGGTTTGAAGCTTGCTTTCCAACTGCTTGGTTCGGGGTTCAGTCCCACTGTGTGACACCTAGGGCAAGTGTCTTCTACTAAAGCCTCAGACCAACCAAAGCCTTGTGAGTAGATTTGGTAGACGGAAACTGAAAGAAGCCCGTCGTATATGTGTGTATGTGTGTGTATATACATATATGAGTTTGTGTGTCTGTCCCGTGGTTATGTGCCTGTAACTTAGCGGTTCGGCAAAAGAGACTGATAGAATAAGTACCTAGGCTATGTCCTGGGGGTTGTTTTGTTCAACTAAAGGCAGTGCTCCAGCATGGCCACAGTCAAATGACTGAAACAAAAGAATATATATTCATATATGTGTGTGTGTGTTTGTGTGTGTGTGTGTATTTGCTGTATATATTAATATAAATATGTATTGCAGTATTTAAAACAGGTTTAATTTCTGCATTAATTTGTACTGTCTTCATTAACGGCAATAGGTTTTTTCCTCGGTTTTTCCTCGGATTTTATAATTTTATAATTTTTATAAGTTTTTTTATATATATATATAACATATTTTTGACCTTTTTGTTATCGCTCGAAGATTGACCGTTTTTTTATAAAGGGCCAATCAAACAAGTCCATTTCTTTTTAAAGGTGTAGCGTTTGTAAGAGTATAGATTGAATTAATATATATGTTCCATTCTAGCAAAAACTGTCTGATGAACGGCAACGAGAAACTCAGAGTAACAGATTTTGTTGAATTTTCTGCTGCTTAAAATAAAGTATATATATATATATATATATATATATATACTGTCTTATATTCCTCCCCACCACTACAAAACTCTATAAAATGGTCAAAATTCGTCACACAGGAACTTAGTTTGATTTGAAAACCCCACTAGAATGGGAGAAAGCGCTAATGATCTATGTGATATGAGATATATATATAAAAAATGTAATATATAAATAAATATCTGTAAATATAAACCATCCGATCTTCTGATTACCTCATTTCTTCTAACTTTTTCTTCTTCGGAAGGAAGAGCAAGCCTTCTTCTATCATACTCTCAATTTTGGTCAACTTGCGCCACAGTTGGAGGAGATAGTGTTAGTGGAAGGCTACCAAACCTGCCATACACAGACAACTTCAGCTTTATATATATAGAGAGATATATTTACAAGTCTTTTGTAGGGCCAGGGCTACAATAGAAGACACATAAGGTGCCACACAAAAGGGGTTGAGAAGTGACCCTTCTCTTCATAAGTGTTCATTGGTCATAATGACCTCTCCGATGGTGTCGTTTGCTTGTACCCCACAGAAAAGCATTTCTTGCCCTCCTGGGACGTTGCATGATCTTTGTAAACAAAGGTCTCATTCACATGGTGTTGTTTCCAGTTTTCCAGATCAACATGTCCAGGGCCCAGGCTATTTGGGGTTTGCTAGTTTGGGAGATTGTTACCTGGCTTTGAAACAGGAGGGAGTTGACAACAAGAAGGGCATCCAGTAACAGAGAAACTCTGCCCTAACATACACTCCTCTAACCCATGCAGGCATGGAAAACTAGATGTTAAAGCAATGATGAGGACACAAATGTACACACACACACACACACACACACACACACACACACAACAGAGGCAAGGCTGTGTGGTATGAAGTTTGCTTCCCAAACACATGGTCCCGGGTTCAGTTCCAATCTGTGGCACCTTGGGCAAGAACCTTCTATTATAGCACTGGGACAACCAAAGCCTTGCAAGTGGATTTGGTAGACTGAAACTGAAAGAAGCCTGTCATACCTGTTTGTTTGTGTGTGTGTGTGTATCACCACCACTTGACAACCAGTGATGGTTTGTTTACATCCCTGCAACTTACCAGTTGCACAGATAAGAGACCGTTAAAATAAGTATGAGGCTTAATAAAGAACTGGGGTTGATTTGTTCAACTCAACTCCTCAAAGCAATACCGCCCCCCCCCCCAACATAGCTACAGTTTAATGAATGAAACAAGTTCAGGGGGTGATAAAATCTAATCCACCACCTTTCCATTTTGCCATCCCCTTTTCATAAAAACCCCTAGCATTAATACCATATCCTTTCCCCTATACCCAACCACATTCCTATAAGTGCTTACTCAACTCCTCTCTTATTCTCTCCACGACAACCCTATCACAAGTATTTACCGATTCCTTTCTTACCTATTCTCCCTCATCAACCACTCTCTATTACGTTTTTCCCTCAGTTCTAGGGGTCACCTAGGCCCTTTGTCTGACAAGTTACACAGTGATCTTCACTAGTGCTGGCCCCACAGAAGAAGCATCCTGTACACTCTTTTCTTTTGTTCCTTCTCGAGACACGCCTGGCTCATAAGGGCCGGTTTCCCGGTTTCCTTGGTGTATAGGTTCCCCACCCGGACAGGACGCCGGTCCGTCGCAGGTGAGCTGCAAGATGCAGGAGGAAAGAGTGAGAGAAAGTTGTGGTGAAAGAGTCAGCAGAAGTTCGCCATTACCTTCTGCCAGATCCACACATGGAGCTTAGGTGTTTTGCTCATAAACACATACATCGCCCGGTCTGAGATTCAAACCCGCAATCGCTCAACTGTGAGTCCGCTGTTCTAACCACTAGACCATGTGCCTCCACCATCCTGTACACTCTGTAAAGTGGTTGGTGTTTAGGAAGGGCAGTGAGTTGTAGAGGAAGTCCTCTCATAGTTATATCATATCAGACTAACACCAGCCAACATGGAAGCTTATTACACACACGTACATTTATTAGATTCAAACGTGTGTGTGTGTGTGTATAGGCTGAGACCCCATTCGGCCTCCCCTCTCCACACCACCAGTGTTATCGAAGGTAAAGGCAAAGGGGCCGATACAGCTTGGCACCAGGGATGTCACAACTCATTTCTACAGCTGAGTGAACTGGAGCAACTTTGAAATAAAGTGTCTTGCTCAAGAACACAACACGCAGCCCTGTCCGGGATTCGAACTCACAACCTCACGCTCTAACCACTGAGCCATGCGCCTTCACGTGTATGTGTGTGTATGTATATATATATATATGTGCAGGAGTAGCTGTGTGGTTAGTAGCTTGCTTACCAACCACATGGTTCCGGGTTCAGTCCCACTGCGTGGCACCTTTGGCAAGTGTCTTCTACTATAGCCTCGGGCCGACCAAAGCCTTGTGAATGGATTTGGTAGATGGAAACTGAAAGAAGCCCGTCGTATATATATGTATGTATGTGTGTGCATATGTTTGTGTGTCTGTGTTTGTCCCCGCCCCAACATCGCTTGAGAACTGATGCTGGTGTGTTTATGTCCCTGTAACTTAGCGGTTCGGCAAAAGGGACCGATAGAATAAGTACTAGGCTTACAAAGAATAAGTCCTGGGGTCGATTTGCTCGACTAAAGGCGGTGCTCCAGCATGGCCACAGTCACATGACTGAAACAGATATATATATAATATATATATATATATATACACACACACACACACAAACATATACATACACGCACAAGTACTACAAAGACAGACATACACATACATACACTATCATGTATACGTACACATGCACACACGCGAATACAAACACAGTCTCGTGCACACGCGTATACGTACACGCGCTCGCGCACAAGCGTATACACATGGATGCGCACACACATACACACCTATATATGCATAGACACACGCACAATCACACGTATATACATTCATTCTAACATGCACACACACACACACACACACACATGAGAGAAGGTAGTAGACATCAATACACAATACAAAATCATACGATGGATCTGCTTCGAT
>NC_043023.1:3698438-3710938 GCF_006345805.1 Octopus sinensis
AGCTGTGACCATCCCCAACTTTTATTCAGGCATAGTGCATCTAGGACTACATTTTCTAATGTATAGTACAGTAGTTAGCATCAGTGGCTATATTTGTTGTTTAACCCTAGGTCAGTCTTGCACACATACACACACACACACACACACACACACACACACATGTGGCCCTTTGGTGTAGGCCCTTACTATCAAGTCTTTACCATCTTATCTCTCCTCTCTCCTCAGCAAAAGAGACTGATAGAATAAGGTCCTGGGGTCGCTTTGCTTGACTAAAGGTGGTGCTCCAGCATGGCCACAGTCAAATGACTGAAACAAATAAAAGGATTTAATAATTCTTCCTCTCTCCGTCTGTCTGTCTCCCTCTCTGTCTGTCTGTCTGTCTCCCTCTGTCTGTCTGTCTGTCTCTCTCTCCGTCTGTCTGTCTCTCTCTCTCTGTCTCTCCCTGTCTGTCTCTGTCTCTTTCTCTCCTTCTGTCTCTTTCTCTCCTTCTGTCTCTTTCTCTCCTTCTGTCTCTTTCTCTCCTTCTGTTTCTTTCTCTCCTTCTGTCTCTCTCTCTCCTTCTGTCTCTCTATCTCCCTCTGTCTCTCTCTCTCCCTCTGTCTCTCTCTCCCCCTCTGTCTCTCTCTCCCTCTCTGTCTGTCTATCTCTCTCTTTCCCTCTGTCTGTCTCTCTCTCTCCGTCTATCTGTCTCTCTCTCTCTGTCTGTCTGTCTCTCTCTCTCTCCCTGTCTGTCTCTGTCTCTTTCTCTCCTTCTGTCTCTCCCTCTTTCTCCCCCTCTCTCTCTCTCTCTACCCTGCCTTCCAATATTTCAAGCCAACCCATTCCATATGACTAATAAAGAAGCACCACTAACGAGGAAATGATTATCTGTGATTATATATGGGTGGGTGTGTATGGAAGGGTGGATGGGTGTCAGTTTGTGTGTGTATATGTATGTCTATTAATCTGTATAGGCATGGGTTTGTGGCTATGTATGTATAAGTGGATGTGTATTTGTGTGTCTATATGTATAATACATGTGTGTATGTATGTGTATGTGTTATATGTATGTGTATAGTGTGTGTGTGTGTAATATACATTTGTATGATTGTATGTAAATTTATGTATTTGTATGGTTGTGTGTGTGTATATCTGTATAGGTGTGTGTGTGTATATCTGTATAGGTGTGTGTGTGTGTGTGTGTATATCTGTATAGGTGTGTGTGTGTGTGTGTGTATATCTGTATTGGTGTGTGTATGTGTATAGGTGTGTGTATGTGTGTGTGTGAGAACCGTTTCATTGACACAGATTTATTTTGGTTATTACTGAAATAAAACACCGAGCCACCCCCCACCACCCCTCGACTCCCCTCTGTTCACCCCCCCCCCCGTTTATGTATTATAATAGGTATTGTTTAGTGCTAAATATCAGTATTTACCTGGTGATGGCCACTGACACACTTCTGGATTGGTTTACAAGAGGAATTGTGTCAGAAGCCAACTTGCACAACTACTTCATGACTTCTGTCTGTCTGTCTCTCTCTGTCTTTCAGTGTGTCTCTCTGTCCATCTCCCTTACTTTGTCTTTCTCTCTCTCTCTCACTTTCTGTCTCCCTGTGTTTTTCTCACTTTATCTCTTTCTTTCTCTTTGTCTCTCTCCCTCTCTCTTTGTATAGGTATATATAAATTTGTATATATGGGTATAAATATGGATGTGTGTTTGGGACTGTATGTATGGTTATAAATAGGAATATATATATATATATAGTCATGTATGTATGTATGTACATATATATGTATGTATGTATATGCATGTATGTATGTATGTACATATATATGTATGTATGTATATGCATGTATGTGTGTATGTATGTATATATATGTGTATGTATGTGTATATATGTGTAATATGTATGTATGTAATGTATGTATGTATGTATGTATATATATATATATATATATATATATCTCTATATAACGGCATTTTGTCTGTGCGTGTTTCTGTGTGTCTGTTTGGTTGTACCCTCACTCTGACCACGGCTTTCCACCCGATTCTGATGAAACTTGACACACACATAGCCCAATGTCATAATTCAAAACTAACGCAGCGAAAATTTTGAAAAGTTCCCCCAGTTCTGAAAAAAATCGATAAATTCGACATGGGGTCGAGAATCAGAAACCCAACCACAGACCGTCTAGGGACGCAACTCCACCTTTTTTAACTCTCAAAAAAATTTACCATTTTTTCATTTTTTTGCTATTTTTTGGCTATAACTCTCTAAAAATGTTTTATAGTTATTTCCCTTACAAACCTGTGCAACGCCGGGCGATACTGCTAGTATATATATATATGGTGGCGAGCTGGGTGAAATACTTAGCGGTATTTCATCTGACATTACTTTTTCATTCAAATTCCGCCGACATCGACTTTGCCTTTCATCCTTTCGGGGTCGATTAAATAAGTACCAGTTACACAATGGGGTCGATGTAATCGACTTAATCCCTTTGTCAGTCCTTGTTTATCCCCTCTATGTGTAGCCCCCTGTGGGCAATAAAGAAATATATATATATATATGTATGTGTGTATGTATATATATATATATAATATATATAAGTTCATATTTGGTTTGCAAGATTCTTGATGTGAATTCGTTTGTTGAAAGAAATACTATTGAACTTTGGGACGGTCAATATGCCAGTAATGATAAACACACACACTGGTTTGGTTCTTTATTGTTAATGGGTTAGTTCCTCCATTAACCAATGTATTGATCAGCCGTTTTTTTACTATTTTTCAAACTCATATGTTAAACAATTTGGTCGAACAATTAACCATTCAACTGTTCGATATTGTTAGTGTTGCTGTTACTTATTTCATCACCTTGTTGCAATCTCTTCAGTGACATGTCACTTTACTTCCATTTCTTTTGAACTTATGTTCCAGCGTTGGGATTTGTCCGAGATGAGTATGTGAGTGTGTGTATGTCAGCATGTGTGTGTGTGTTTATACATAATTGTGTGCATCCATATATGTGTGTGTGTGTGTGTTTTTTTTAAATACTGTGCCATTTTTCATATACACAAGTTAGTGGTTTTCTCTGTGTATGTGGTAGGAGCACTCTGTTGGTTACGACAACGAGGGTCCCAGCTGATCCGATCAACAGAACAGCCTGCTCATGAAATTAACGTGCAAGTGGCTGAGCACTCCACAGACAAGTGTACCCCTATCGTAGTTCTCAGGGAGATTCAGCATGACACAGAGTGTGACAAGACCGGCCCTTTGAAATACAGGTACAAATCATTTTTGCCAACTGAGTGGACTGGAGCAATGTGAAATAAAGTGTCTTGCTCAAGGACACAATGTGTCTCCAGGAATCAAACTCACGACCTTACAATCGTGAGCCGAATGCCCTAACCACTAAGCCGCATGCCTTCACAAAGGTGTATGTGGTGATAGATGGATAAATACGCACACATACAAGCCTGGTTTTATGTCTGACTTTGCTTGCAACCATGTCTTTGAATTTAGCTCCATTGGGTAGCTCTCTATTTTGTGCCAGTTTTTAATGAGTTACTGTTCTCATAGATAACTTGCCTGCACTATGATTTGCAGACACCATGTATCATTTATCTGCCACTTGCTTGCCATTGGACTGTGGCCATGCTGGGGCACCACCTAGAAGGGTTTAGTGAAACAAATTATTCCCAGTACTTTGTTTTTTGGTGAGGTCTGGTATTTGTTCTACCTAAAGCAACATGCATGCATTTACAGTAATGTGTCTGCTTCTATGGAAACATGCACATGTATGCATATCTAACACGTGTGCATGTTCACAGCAACATGTGCGTGCTCTTGTATCTGCAGCAAAATGCGTGCATGTCTACACATGTGCATATCTACAGCAGCATGGCTGTGTGGTAAGTAGCTTGCTTCTCATCCACATGGTTCCAGATTCAGTCCCACTGCGTGGCACCATGGGCAAGTGTCTTCTACTATAGCCCCGGGCCGACCAAAGCCTTGTGAGTGGATTTGGTAGACGGAAACTGAAAGAAGCCCGTCGCATATATATATATATATATATATATATATGTGTGTGTGTGTGTGTGTGTCTGTGTTTGTCCACCCAACATCGCTTGACAACCGATGCTGGTGTGTTTACGTCCCTGTCACTTAGCGGTTCGGCAAAAGAGACCGATAGAATGTGCTGGGCTTACAAAAAGAATAAGTCCCGGGGTCGAGTTGCTCGATTAAAGGCGGTGCTCCAGCATGGCCACAGTCAAATGACTGAAACAAGTAAAAGAGTATCTATAGACGTAGATGTCTCTCTTACACAAAAACACACACACACACACACACACTCGAAGCATGTTATGAGTACCCCCCTATCAAAACCTTCCCATCTCCCCCCTCGTGTATCATCAAAGAGGAAGTGATTCTAAACAGGAAGTCCTAATGAGGTCACCTTCAATTAGTTTGACCCATAAATAAAATTTGTCTTCCTGTCTCTCTCACTGACAATTTTTTCTTCCCTGTATTCTTTATGTGGCTTGCACTGTCTTAGGGGGTGGTCACTTGTGTACATATGTGTGTGTATGTGTATTGGGTGATGTTGTGGTTAAGAATATTCCAGCCATGACCATCCTGTGTAATTCTATCTGAAATCTGGAACTGTCTTGTACGAGTTGTCCTTCCGTTTTTTTAAGACAGTTGTGTGATTTGAGGGACGTTTGACTGTTATTTCTAGCATCTTCATTAACTGCATAGAGGATTCCTCATTGTGTATGTGCTAATTTGAGTAGTCCAGCAGACACAGGGTCAAAGATGTTCCAACTGTGACCATCCCATCTTTTATTCAGGCATAGTGTATCTAGGAGTACATTATCTAATGTATAGTATTGTAGTCTCTATTAGTGATTATGGTTGTTGTTGCTTAGCTCCTGGCCAGTCCTAATCCAGTCGACCTATGACCAAACATGTTCCAGCTGTGACCATCCCATCTTTTATTAAGACATAAGTGTATCTAGGACTACAATTTCTAATGTATAGTACAGTAGTTAGTATCAGTGGCTATATTTGTTGTTTAACCCTAGGTCAGTCTTGATCCAACCGACCTATGATCAAAGCTCATCCAGCTGTAACCATCCTATCTCTTAAGACACAGTGTACCTAGGACTACATCATCTAATGTGTAGTATAGTAGTTTGTATCAGTGGCTATATCTCTTGTTGTTTAGTTCCAGGACAATCCTGATCCAGCTGTGACCATCCCAATTTTTATCCATTCTTAGTTTAAGATTGTGCATGGGTCAGTGGTTAGAGCTTTGGGCTGACAACCATGAGGTAATGAGTTCAACTCCCTGACCAGGCTGTGTGTTGTTTACTTAAGCAAGACACTTTATTTCACATTGCTCCAGTTCACTCAACTTTAGAAATGAGTTGTGACATCACTGGTGCCAAGCTGTATCGGCCTTTGCCTTTCTCTTGGATAATATCAGTGGCACGGAGAGGGCAGGCTGGTATGCATGGACGACTACTGGTCTTCCATAGACCACTTTGCTCAGACTTGTACTTTAGAGAGGAACTTTCTAGGTGCAATCCTATGGTCATTCGTGACTGAAGGGGGTCTTTACCCATTATCCTATGTATTGGATTGTCTGGGAAGTTCTAGTCGATTTTTAAAGGAAAGAAAAAGGTCAATAAATACTTGCCATTACATTTTTAATCAACTAAATATGAACCATTTTCTTGCACAATGCATCTCCATCTTTCCTTTAACTTGAAAATACTCTCTTCCCAGAATTGAGGTGGTTTCATGGCAAAGAATTCATCAAGGTATCTTTTTATGTCATCCAAGGAATTGAAGTTTTTACCATTAAGACTATTCTGCAGAGACCTGAATAAGTGGAAATCCGAAGGAGCAATATCTGGTGAATATGGAGGGTGGGGTAACACATCCCAGCCGAGCTGCAGCAATTTTTGTCTGGTTCCCAAAGCATCAAGTGCTGAAAATGAACTTTCTTATCTTCCATTTTAAAGGGTTACAGAATTAACACAGGTTATAGGAACATAAACCTTCTTCCAAGAAAAGATAGCTTAAACTGTGCTCTAAATGGAGGTGTAGTCAAATCCTATTTTATGGACTCAACCATGTTCTAAAATAAGTCGAAAGGTAAGCTACTATAAATCGGCCGAGCTGCAGCAATTTTTGTCTGGTTCCCAAAGCATCAAGTGCCGAAAATGAACTTTCTTATCTTCCATTTTAAAGGGTTACAGAATTAACACAGGTTATAGGAACATAAACCTTCTTCCACGAAAAGATAGCTTAAACTGTGCTCTAAATGGAGGTGTAGTCAAATCCTATTTCATAGACTCAACCATGTTCTAAAACAAGTTGAAATGTAAGCTACTATAAATTGGCACAAACTTTCTGGACAACCCAATACATATAATGGTGTGGAGGGTAGGCTGGTATGCATGGGTGACTGCTGATCTTCCATAAACAAACCTTGCCCAGACTTGTTCCTCGGAGGGGAACTTTCTAGGTGCAATCCTACGGTCATTCATGATTTGATTGGGGTCTTTACCCTTTACTCCATGTACCTATAATGGCATGGAGAGCAGGGGCTGGTATGCATGGGCGACTGCTTGCCTTCCATAAACAAACCTTGCTCGGACTTGTTCCTCGGAGGGGAACTTTCTAGGTGAAATCCTATGGTCACTCATGACCAAAAGGGGTCCTTCTCTTTTCACGACAGTAGTTAGTATTAGTGGCTATAGTAGTTATTTAGCCCTGGGTCAGTCCTGGTGGTGTTAATCATGATGGTGGTGATAATGGTGGTATTGTTCATGATGTTTGGCACTGCTTTATTTTATAGTGTTGTTGTTGGTGGTGGTGATGGGTAGTGCAAATTTTGTAATTAGTATAACGAGCTAAATAGCTAAACACATCAGTGATCTTCTTAATTAATTAAATCTCTACAAGAATAGAAGTGTCGAGTGGGAGGTGAGCTGGGAAGTTGTCTACTATTTCAGTGTTAATTACTACATCTCAATCAACCAACTCGTTTATTCTGGATATTGTCTGAAATATTTGTGTGTATGTGTACCTTTTCATACACGGTTCAGTCAGCAGTCTGTGGCCATGCTGGGGCATCACCTTACAGGGTTTTATTTGAACAATTCAGTTCTTGAACTTCATTTTTTTAAAAAAAATCTTGGTACTCCTTGCTGATAAACAAGTTACTGGATGCAAACAAACCAACACTGGCTGTCAAACAGTATTGGGGACAAATGCACACACACACACACACACACACACACACATATAAACACACACATGTGTATGTCTGGGTGTGAAGGTGCATTGGCTTAGTGGTTAGGGTGTTGGACTCATGATTGTAAGATTGTGGTTTCAATTCCTAGACTGACCAATGCATTGTGTTCTTGAGCCAAACACTTCATTTTACATTGGTCCAGTCCACCCAACTGGCAAAAATAAGGAATCCTGCAGCAGACTTGCATCCTGTCCAGAGGGAAAATCTTTAGACCATAGACTCTGGGACCATTTGAGCATGGTCGTTGCCAGTGCCACCGGACTTGCTCCTGTGCAGGTAGCACGTAAAAACACCTCAGCGTGGTCATTGCCAGAACCATCTGACTGGCTCTCATGCCAGTGGCACGTAAAAGTACCCAGTATACTCTGAGTGGTTGGCGTTAGGAAGGGCATCCAGCTGTAGAAACTTTGTCAGATCAGATTGGGGCCTGGTGCAGCCTCTGGCTCACCAGTCCTCAGTCAAACCATCCAACCCATGCTAGCATGGAAAGCGGATGTTAAACGACGATGACGACGATGATGATGATGATGATGATCATTGTGATCATCCATGAATATCTGTTTTTCATGCTGGCATGGGTTGGAAAGTTTGACTGGAGCTAACAAGTCAGAAAGTTGCACCAGGTTCTGATCTGATTTGGCTCGGTTTCTATGCCTAGGTACCGTGTGTGTGTGTGTGGGTGAGTGTTATAGAATGGGAAGATCACATCTGGGACATCTTTGACCATGGGTCTGCTGGATTAGGATTGACCTGAGGCTGAACAACTATAATCATTAATACTAACTACTATATACATTAGCTGATGTAGTCCTAGATACACTATGTCTGATATAAGATGGGAAGGTCACAGCTGGAACATGTTTGATCATAGTCTTGCTGGATCAGAACTGACCTGGGGTTAAACAACAACTATAGCCACTCATAGTAACTACTACTGTATACATTTCATAATATAGTCCTAGGTAGACTATGCCTCACTAAAAGAAAGGTCACAGCTGGAACATGTTTGATCATAGGATGCTGGATCGGGACTGACCTAGGGTTAAACAACAACTATAGCCACTTATAGTAACTACTACTGTATACATTAGATAATGTAGTCCTAGCTGCACTATGGCTGAATAAAAGATGGGATGGTCACAGCTGGAACATGTTTGATCATAGGTCGACTGGATCGTGACTGGCCCAGGGCTAAACAAGTATGAAATTTGTCACTGTTGTACTTTATGGTTGAATGGTTTTGCAGTAGGAAGGACTTTTGTGGCCATGTGTAAGGCAACATGTCACTTGCGCAACCAACCAACCATGAATAAATTCATATGAAACAGGAAGAAAGCTTAGAAGAAAGAGAAAAAAAACATTGGAATGGGGTGGAGTTGGGGTAGAAATAGGGTATGTGGTGTGGGTATTGTGTGGTATGTGGGGGTGTGTATTGTATGGGCCTGCAGGACTAGACCAAGGGGTTGTTAGAAGGCTGGACCATATGAAAATTTTCCTGTTTCATGGTGGTAGGCCCCTTTGGGATGTCACATGCTGAGCACCTTCAGTTAGGGGCCCAGGCTCTGCTGCTCGTCAAATTGACGGAAAAATCTGTCAAGGTATCCCAGGGATGTTAGAAGGCTGGACTATATGACAATTTTCCTGTTTCATGGTGGTAGGCCTGTTTGGGATGTCACATGCTGAGCTACCTTCTTCAGTTAGGGGCCCAGTCTCTGCTGCTCGTCAAATTGACGGAAAAATCTGTCGAGGTATCCCTGGGGTGTTAGAAGGCTGGACTGTATGACAATTTTCCAGTTTCATGGTGGTAGGCCCCTTTGGGATGTCACGTGCTCAACTACCTTCTTCAGTTAGGGGCCCAGTCTCCGCTGCTCGTCAAATTGACGGAAAAATCTGTCAAGGTATCCCAGGGATGTTAGAAGGCTCGACTGTATGACAGTTTTCCTGTTTCATGGTGGTAGGCCTGTTTGGGATGTCACATGCTGAGCACCTTCTTCAGTTAGGGGCCCAGGCTCTGCTGTTCGTCAAATTGACGGAAAAATCTGTCGAGGTATCCCAGGGATGTTAGAAGGCTCGACTGTATGACAGTTTTCCTGTTTCATTGGGATGTCACATGTTGAGCTACCTTCTTCAGTTAGGGGCCCAGTCTCTGCTGCTCGTCAAATTGACGGAAAAATCTGTCGAGGTATCCCTGGGGTGTTAGAAGGCTGGACTGTATGACAATTTTCCAGTTTCATGGTGGTAGGCCCCTTTGGGATGTCACGTGCTCAACTACCTTCTTCAGTTAGGGGCCCAGTCTCCGCTGCTCGTCAAATTGACGGAAAAATCTGTCAAGGTATCCCAGGGATGTTAGAAAGCTGGACTGTATGACAATTTTCCTGTTTCATGGTGGTAGGCCTGTTTGGGATGTCACATGCTGAGCACCTTCTTCAGTTAGGGGCCCAGGCTCTGCTGTTCGTCAAATTGACGGAAAAATCTGTCGAGGTATCCCAGGGATGTTAGAAGGCTCGACTGTATGACAGTTTTCCTGTTTCATTGGGATGTCACATGCTGAGCACCTTCTTCAGTTAGGGGCCCAGTCTCTGCTGCTCGTCAAATTGACGGAAAAATCTGTCAAGGTATCTGGTCGCTCTCTGACAGGTTTATGGTTGAGTCTATGGCAGTGGAGACCTCCAGCATTCTTGGTCCCCCTCCCCTCAGACTATATCCCTGCTCACCATTACTGGGGCAGAGATTGCTGTCTGCAAGTGCAAGCCCCTCAAGTCAGTGGCTGCCCCAGTGCATCTCCCTCACTACCATCCAGGGCAATGCTTCTTTTCCCATTCTGCCTGCTGGGGTCATGAGAAATGTTTCTATATTGTAAGAGGTGAGATTTTCCATATTCGAGTAATACAGGGTCTCCGTTATCCATTCACATTTAGGACGAGGCGCTGCAGTTATTTAACCCAAGGTCAGCCCTGATCGCTCAGATCTATGGTCGAAGATGATGGTGGTGGTGGTGGTGGAGAAGATGTGTGGTGTTGATGGTTGTGTTTGGGTGGTGATGGTTGTGGTGGTTATGGTCTTTGGGTTTTCGTAATGGTGGTGGTGGAGATGTGATGTTGATGGTAGTGTTTGGATGGTGGCGGTTGTGGTCTTTGGGTTTTGGTGGTGGTGTCAGTGGCGGTGATGGTAGTTGTAGTAGTGATGATGGTGGTGGTTGTGATGGTAGTGGTCTTGGTCATGGCAGTGGTTGTGGTGATAATGATGTTGGATATCATGGTGGTATTAGAAGTCTTGATTCAGTAGTGGTGGGGGTGTTAAGCAAATGATTATGTTGGTAGTGGTGGTGGTTGTCATCACTGATGGGGGCGGGGGTGTTGTACTGATGATGTTGATGATGATGTTTTAAACCAATATTTCATCCTAATTATTCTTTATTCCAGATTACTTCCTGTTGCTGTGGAAGACCAAATTTGGGAAGTGTTGATACTCTTGGATGTGAAGCAGTCTTTATAACTGTTAACTCTCTTTTTCTAAGATATTGGATTTTTGCTATTTCCTAAGGTAAGCAGACAAATCTAAATTATATTCTGTTTAGTTTCCCTATCATATAAATTTTTAATGCTTTGGGACGGTCATTATACCAACAATAACACAAGCACTGATTCAATATCATTTCTTTATTGTTAGTCATTTGCTTAAATAATTGGATATTTAACAAACTGACTAACAATAAAGAAGTGATATGGAATCAGTGCTTGTGTTATTGTTGGTATAATGATCCACCCAAGACAACAAGTTCTGTTTCAACATGAATTCCCATTAAAAAAATCTGAAGTAAATGATTATAGTTATGGCTTAATCTCAGGGGAACGGTAAAAGATGATGTTGGATTTGCAGATGTGGCTGTGTGAGTGAGAAGTTTCCTTTGAAGCCATACGGTTAGAGGTTCAATCCCTGTGGGAGTGCACTGTCAGCTAACTTTCTGTACTGTATATTATAGCTATGTTTTACATGGTGGTGGTCGTGGTGCATTTGACGGTAGTGATGGTGTGTTTGACGACAATGCTTTTGACAATGATGATGATAATTGTGTTTGACAGTGATGATGATGGTGCATTTGACGGTTGTGATGGTGTGTTTGACAATGCATGTGGTGATGGCTGCTTTTGGCAGTGATGATGATTATTTCATTATGCCGGCTACCATTTAATAATGCTGACTAGTAAGTCAGTTTCCCGTGGTAGCATCATGGTTATATCAAGATGATGTAGGATTAATATAATAATACCAAAAAATCTAGGATGGAATTCATGAATATCTAATATATCGTGATAATGATGGTACATTTGATGGTGGTGATGACAGTGCTTTTGACAGTGATGATGGTGCATTTGACGGTGGTGATGATGAGTGTGTTTGACGGTGGTGGTTGTGTTTGACAGCAGTACATTTGATGATGACAGTGATGATGGTGCATTTGACGGTGGTGATAATGGTGATGACATTGTTTATGACAGTGATGATGGTGTATTTGACGGTGGTGATGATGAGTGTGTTTGATGGTGGTGGTGGTGTTTGACAGTAGTACATTTGATGATGACAGTGATGATGATGGTGCATTTGACAGTGATGATGATGAGTGTTTGACGGTGGTGGTGTTTGACAGCAGTACATTTGATGATGACTGATGATGGTGCCTTTGACGGTGGTAATGATGTTTTTGATGGTGGTAGTGATGACATTTTTGACAACGATTTTGGTGTTCTTTCATACTGATAAGTACTTTTCACAATAGCAACAATGATGATGATGATGATGACTGTTATTTGAAGATAAGGGTGCCTTTGATGACGATGATGATGATGAGCGAAAATAAATAGCAGACATGAGGCAAAGCCTGGTTGTGTGTTAGCAACATGTACCTGTTAGATCAGATTAAAGAAGTGGAGAGATAGAAGAGGAGGAGAGGCAGAAGAGGAAGGCAGTGGAAGTGGAGGGGCAGAAGACTCGCTCACGCATTGATGTGAGTGTACTAAATAGCCTTTACCACAATCATCACCCCCTCTCCCCCTCTCTCTCCCTCCCTCTCTCTCCCTCCCTCTCCTCTCTCTCTCTCTCCATGCCACTGCTACCACCACTACACTCCGGCATTAATTAATATTATGAAAACGTAATGAGCTAATTGGATGAAATTGCTTAGTGAGAG
>NC_043023.1:3715938-3771049 GCF_006345805.1 Octopus sinensis
CTGCTTGAATGGTGCTTTTTATGTGCCACCGGCACAGAAGCAAGTTAGCTGCTCTGGCAATGATCATGCTCAGATGGTGCTCTTAGTGCTCCACTAGCACGGATGCCAGTCATCGAATTTGATTTCAATTTATATATATATATGTATGTATGTATGTATGTATGTGTGTGTATGTTTTTCTCCCCCAACATTGCTTGACAACTGATGCCACTGAGAGAGACTGATAGAATAAGTACTACGCTTACAAATAATAAGTCCTGAGGTCGATCTGCTCGACTAAAAGCAGTGCTCCAGCATGGCCACAGTCAAATGACTGAAACAAGTAAAAAGAGATATATATATACACACATACATGCATGGACAGTAATACATGCTAATACATATATATACATACATACATGCATGGACAGTAATACATGCTAATACATATATATACACAATATATATTTTTTTAATGTTCCGTACATGAATAGGAGAGAATATAGATATATGTGTGGTATGTTTGTGTGTTTGCACATATACCTATTCACCCGCTCTCTCTCTCACACACACACACACACACACACACACACACACACACACTTAATATATTCATGCTCGGGTTATGAATAAAATAGAATATAATTATAAACACGCAGACACATGTACAATATTATCTATTTATATACAGTATATGAATAGAACTGAATATTTATATATCCCTATACTCTTGTATTTACACCCATATATATATAAATATATATATACATACACCCACACACCTTAATTTATATGTATTTATGTACATATATATATATACATACATACACGCACACACACCTTAATTTATATGTATTTATGTACATATATATATATGCACTAAACATATTCTATTTATGTACTTTTTATGACCAGACCAATCTTTATACAGGCACACCCACCCCAATCACACCCCACCCCCACCCCAATCACACACACACACACACCCTGATTAATATATATATATATTTAGACACCCTTTTACATACAGTCTGAATATAGCTTATTTATCTAAAGCAATGTTTATATGCTTATCTATACAAAGTCATACATATATATATATATATAGGAGAGAATGGATTATGCAATATGTTTTATTGCATCATACTACAATTGTTTCATCACTACTTTATTATCAGATCATTGCTGAAACATTATAACTTGTTGTGGTGATGGACATTAACACCTCTGTGTGATTTAAAGGTGGACTTATTGAACTCTTATAAAGAGTAAGGTGTCTCGTTAAGAAAGGAAAGAAGGCGTTGGAATATCGTGTGTTGGTTGGCGGAAGTTACAAATGTGATTGCATTACTTTACCTCTGCTTTGTTAAAATCATATCTTGCAACCGAGGATACAAAGGTGGCTATGAGATATTTAAAGCTTGCGTCAGACGGTCAAATTTTTTGGTATGAATACAAAGAAAGAAATTGTTAACATGGTGGATTTGTTGGCCTGTGTGGTGCAGTTGCCATAGCAGCAGTGTGGAGGCGCAATGGCCCAGTGGTTAGAGCAGCGGACTCGCGGTCGTAAGAACGCGGTTTCAATTCCCAGACCGGGCATTGTGTGTGTTTATTGAGCAAAAACACCTAAGCTCCACAGGGCTCCAGCAGGGGTGAGTGGGTTTTGAACCCCGCTGTACTCTTTTCACCACAACTTTCTCTCTTTCTCCCTACTTCTACCACACGGTTTCAATTCCCAGACTGGGCATTATGAGTGTTTATTGAGCAAAAACACCTAAGCTCCACGAGGCTCCAGCAGGGGTGGGTGGGTTTTGAACCCCACTGTACTCTTTCACCACAACTTTCTCTCACTCTTTCTTCCTACTTCTGCCACAAAGCAGAGGAACCATGGTGTAACCCACTATGGTGTGGTAAACTTTCAGACCCTAGTCTAGATTGCGAATCCTTTGTACCCCAGGATGGTTCAGCTCTCCACCCGTTAAAAGCCACCGTTTACAGAATGAGGATAACAATGTAGCTTTTGCGCCCGTGCAACCACCAGTCTATCGGGTGTGGTGGGTAGATCTTCAAGTTGCCACACGCACTCTTAGTAGCTTAGAGTAGGCTCAAATTAGAGAATATTCTTTGTGGCTAATGGCATGAGTCTTGATTGGGAGTGACGGAGGAGGTGGCTTCACTAGGGCCCCACTACCAGATGTATTTTGTAGTCATACCCAGAACATATACAGACATGCTAATTAACTCATAGCTGGGTCCCCTCATTGGTGCTACAACTCTGGGTCAGAGAGTAGACCTGAGAATAATATTAGCTAAGAAGTGGTTCTACATTTCTCAAAACCCTGGAACTCCCTCTCCCTGCAGCCAGATACCATTTAAAGTGATCCATGGGACATACATACTCACACATCATCATCATTATATAACGCCCATTTTCCATGCTGGCATGGGTTGGATGGTTTGACTGAAAATTGGTAAGCTGGAAAACTGCACCAAAACTGCACCAAATTCTTTCTATGGTTGGATGCCCTTCTTTACGCCAATCGTTCCAAGAGTGTGGTGGCACATACAGGGTGGACCAAAATGATCTGACACATTTGGAGGCTTAATAAAAGTACAAAATAAGAAATAATGAAAAGAAAAATTTTATTTTCTGAATGTACATATAATGCCATTTTATTCCATTAAGTTTTTAAAATGAAATCAGCTAAATGCTTCCCATCATTGTCAACACACTGTTGGAGACGTTCATGAAAGTCATCGATAACTCTTTGGATCATTTCTTCTGGAATGGTGAAAAGTGATTTCTTCTTGTGGGGATATTTAAAATCAAAAGTATTCAGTCATCACCCTCGAGCTATTGATGAATTAAAACGTGCAATTTGTGTAGAAAAAGCAACCATTAAGCGCAGGATGAAAGGCAAAGTCGACCTAGGTGGAATTTGAACTCAGAACATAACGGCGGACGAAATACCGCTAAGCATTTTGCCCAGTATACTAACGTTTCTGATTTCTTTACTATCCACAAGGGGCTAAACATAGAGGGAACAAACAAGGACAGACAAAGGGATTAAGTCGATTGCATCGACCCCAGTGCATAACTGGTACTTATTTAATCGACCCCGAAAGGATGAAAGGCAAAGTCGACCTCGGCGGAATTTGAACTCAGAACGTAACGGCAGATGAAATAGCGCTAAGCATTTTGCCCGGGCGTGCTAACGATTCTGCCAGCTCGCTGCCTTACACAGTTAGCAAACTTCTTACCACACTGCTACACTGCTTCCAAAGGGCAGAGGGATAAAATTTAAGGAAGACGTACGTGACTACTGTTTCTAGCAAATTGAATGACTCATAGATATAATAAGGGTCTGTTGTGAAAGGTCTGTTTGTTTTGGTTGAAGATAACCAGGAGGAGGAAGAAGAGGAGAATGGATGAGGCCAGCAATGAAAGACATTCCCCATCTCACTTCTGCTAATGACACATTCAGAATGACCTCTTTGTGTGTTGTTAGTAGGTAAAGGAGGGGTGAGGTGAGGGGGGAGATACGGGGGGTGGGGGGTTCTGTTAGCTTTTTTTTCTTTTCTTTTTTTTTCTCTTTTTCTTTCTCTGTGTTTCTTTTTCTTTCATTCATTTCTGCTTCTTTACATTTTTTCACTTTTGTTTCTTTCTCAGCTTCCTTGGCCCTCTCTCTCTCTCTCTCTCTCTCTCTCTCTTTTCCTTTGTGTGTGTATCTGTCTTTCCACACTCACACTGCTTCTCTTTCTCTGTCTCTCTCTGCATCTCTTTCTCTCTTTGTCTCTCTCTCTCTACCTCTGTCTGTACCTCTCTTTATCTCCCTCTCTCTTCATCCCTTTCTCTTTCTCTTCATCTCTCTCTTCATCCCTTTCTCTCTCCATCTCTCTCATTCTCTCTCCATCCCTCTCACTCGTATCTCTCTCTTTCTCACTCTCTCTCTCTCTCTCTCTCACTCTCTCTCTCACTCTCTCACTCTATCTCTCTTTCTCACTCTCTCTCTCTCTCTCTCACTCTCTCACTCTATCTCTCTCTCTCACTCTCTCTCTCTCTCTCACTCTATCTCTCTCTCTCACTCTATCTCTCTCTCTCACTCCATCTCTACCTCTCTCTCCATCTCTGTGTTTCTGTCTCTGCCTCTCCCTTTCCCCCCTTTCTCTCTTCCCCTCTCCCTCCCTCCCTCTCCTACTAACATAAAATTAGGTTATCACTTCCTTTTTAACTGTCCCCTCCTCCCCTCTCCCACCCCCCATTACCTCTTCCATGACCTGACCACAACCTTAAGTGTTAGATGTGATGAGGTGATGGCGGTGGGATGCTGGTGGTGATGGTGTATAGGGGTGGGGGGGAGAGGGTGGCTGGAGTCCTTGTAGTAGGTGTGATTCATGGCCAGAGTGTGATGGGGGGGAGCTGTGATTGATGTGGGGGGTGAAGGGTTGATAGCTGAGGTGTAGGGGGTGAGGTGGTGGTGGTGGGAAGAGAGCAGGTGGTTGGGTGAGTGGGGTGTGATGGTTGGTAACACTGCTGTGTTTGTGTAGTGTGGTGTGCTCCCCCCCATGCAATCACACACACACCCCACCTAGGGTGGAGTGAGGGTGGGAGTGAAGATCGAGGGGGAAGGATTGGGAGAAAGGGTGTAAGTGTGAGTGTCATAGTGTGTGTGTGTGGGGGGGGGCATGACACTGTTGGGTCATGTGGCACAGGGACGGGGGGGGGTGTTCTGTGGTGGTGGGCATGGTGTCACAAAATGGTGCTTTGACCAACTTGTGATAACAGTTACAGATTTCTCCAAAGTGATGTTCAACTCTATCGTTACTCTTTTGAACTGCATCTGTCATTAGACTGTGGCACCGCCTTAAAGAATTCCTTAGTTGGATGGATTGACTTCAATTCTTTTTTTTTTTTTTAATTTGGTACTCATCTAATTATTCTATTGGTCACTTTTGCCAAACTGCTAAGTTATGGGGCTGTAAACACACCAACACCAGTTATCAAGTAGTGGTGAGATGCACCACACACATACACACACACATGTAATAGGCTTCTTTCAGTTTCTTATTTCTTTATTGCCCACAAGGGGCTAAACATAGAGGGGACAAACAAAGACAGACAAAAGGATTGTCGATTGATTATATCAACCCCAGTGCGTAACTGGTACTTAATTTATCGACCTTGAAAGGATGAAAGGCAAAGTCGACCTTGGTAGAATTTGAACTCAGAACGTAACGGCAGGCGAAATACCACTCAGCATTTCACCCAGCGTGCTAACGTTTCTGCCAGCTCAGAAATAGGCTTCTTTCAGTTTCTCCCCTTCCAAATCCACTCAAGTCTTAGGTTTGACCCAAGTCTATAGTGGAAAACATGCAGTGGGATTGAACCCGGAACCGTATAGTTGGGAAGTAAACTACTTACCACACCTGTATACCTCTGTACCTACACACACACACACACCGCATATACACACGATGGGCTTCTGTCAGTGTCTGTCTACCAAATCCATTCACAAAGCTTTAGTCAGCCTGGGGTTATAAAAGAAAACATTCCCCCCCCCAACATGCCATGCAGTGGGACTGAACCCAGAACCATATGGCTTAGGAAGGAAACAAGCGTCTTACCCCACAGCCACACCTGTTTACTTGGAAGCTATAAAATTTGCTGACTTCATTTCCTATGAAAATATTAATCTTCCTTTCTTACATATTTGTATTGTCCTTTGAAATGTGCGTATGTACCGAATCCTATTTTGTATTGAATCTAATTTTGATTCAACATCTTCTCCATTTTTCTATTATTGTTTATGGTATATTTATACCTATAACGATATTTTTCAAATCCTATTTTCATATTCTTATTACTTGCTCTGACTGTTTTTTTTATGAATATACTCTTTTACTCTTTTACTTGTTTCAGTCATTTGGCTGTGGCCATGCTGGAGCACCACCTTTAGTCGAAGAAATTGACCCCAGGACTTATTCTTTGTAAACCTAGTATTTATTCTATCAGTCTCTTTTGCCAAACCGCTAAGTTATAGGGACGTAAACATGCCAGCATCGGTTGTCAAGCGATGTTGCGGGGACAAACACAGACACACAAACACACACATACACACACACACATACACACACACATACATTCATACATTCATGCATACATACATATATATATATATATATATATATATATATATATACATATATACGACGGGCTTCTTTCAGTTTCCGTCTACCAAATCCACTCACAAGGCTTTGATCGGCCTGAGACTATAGTAGAAGATACTTGCCCAAGGTGCCACGCAGTGGAAATGAACCTGGAGCCATGTGGTTGGTAAGCAAGCTACTTACCACACACCACTCCTGCACCTATGATGAATCTTTATTAGAAATCATTCTTTCTCTCTTTTTGGACCTCTCAAAAAGTTTGAATTGTTCTTTATTAAGTGAATCGAACGGCTTTTGTGTGTTTCTTAAATGGCTTACAAACACCTTCAATGCTGCTATTGTTTTCGTTTCAGCACACGATCTCAGATCAAGTCACTTGCTATGCAAGTACATCTCCAAACTTATTTCTTCCCACATATTAATCTTCCTCTAATGTTGCTTGCGCCAGCAACCTACCCAACAGCATGCCCTGTCCTCTCTTTTGCCCAGCTCCTGTTTACTGTATTATCATTTTTATTCTGCTCCTCCTCCCTCTTTCCATATTATCAAATCTCCCCTGCTCTCTCACACACTCTTGGTACTTGAATCCCACTTGTACCTTAAAGATCCACCCTATTACCTCATCACCCCTAATTTTTATCTCTCTTTCCAGCTTTATCCTAGTTAACCCCACCCTTTCTCCTAAAAAAAAAAACATGTACAGTCATGTAGCTCCTCTTCAACAAGAACGCTCCCCCACTTGCTCCAGCCTTTTTCTCCTGTATTTTAACCTCCCACTCCTTATTCTCTTATCATAAAGTGCCCCTCTCTACTCCTTATTCTTTGTAGCATAAAGTTGTTTCTCCCCTGTTTGAGAGGTTCATAGTCCCTCTTGCAAGCTGCATGGAAACATCAAAAGGGCTGTTGGCACATAAATGGCGCTTGGTCCTTGATGTTAAGTGGTTGGCAATGAGAAGGGTATTTGGCCATAGAAACTAAACCATAGATACTGTTGGAGTTTAACCCTTTCGTTACCAACCCGGCCAAAACCACCTCTGGCTCTGTAATACAAATGTCTTGTTTTCAAAAGTTTGAATTAAAATCTTCCACCAAACCTTAGTCACAATTTATGTTCCTAACACTAGCTGAATGATAACCAAGTTGTTTTACTAAATTCTTTGTTATATTTAAAATTAATTGAAAGAAATACAGGTGTAGGAGTGGCTGTATGGTAAGTAGCTTGCTTACCAACCACATGGTTCTGGGTCCAGTCCCACTGCGTGACACCTTGGGCAAGTGACTTCTACTATAGCCTCGGACCAACCAAAGCCTTGTGAGTGGATTTGGTAGATGGAAACTAAAAGAAGCCCATTGTATATATGTATGTATATGTTTGTGTGCCTCTCTTTGTCTCCCCAACATTTCTTGACAACCGATGCTGGTGTGTCTACGTTCCTGTAACTTAGCGGTTCGGCAAAAGAGACTGATAGAATAAGTACTAGGCTTACAAAGAATAAGTCCTGGGGTCAGTTTGCTCGACTAAAGGCAATGCTCCAGCATGGCCACAGTTAAATGACTGAAACAAGTAAGAGTAAAAGGGTACTGCTTAACAACTGGTGTTGGTGTGTTGATGTCCCTGTAACTTAGCAGTCCAACAAAAGTGACTGATAGAATAAGTACCAGACTATTAAAAAAAAGTACGTACTGGTGTCAATTCGTTGGACTAAAAATCCTCCAGGTTGGTGCCCCAGCATGGCCACAGTTTATTGACTGAAGCAAGCCAAAAGATAAAAGATGACAGATAATTTCTTGGGTAGAGGTGTGGTTCTCCTAGTTTTTGGTGTTAATGTCATAATCTAGATTGATGCGGTGGCGGCGGGGGGGGGGGGTGATTGATGGGGCCAATTATTGTAGGTGTGGTGGAAGTGGTTACAGCTGTTGACACAGTGTGTTGGTGGTAGTGTGGTTTTTGTACAAAGGGAAGGGCTTGTTTGGATTGTTTTAGGTGTAGTGGAGGAAGTGGAGTGCAGTGTGTGTGTGGGTGTGTATGGCAGTGGTGGTAACCGTGGTGGCAAGCTGGCAGACACAACGTTAGCACACCGGGGCGAAATGCTTAGTGGTATTTCGTCTGCCGCTATGTTCTGAGTTCAAATTCCACCGAGGTCGACTTTGCCTTTCATCCTTTCGGGGTCGATTATATAAGTACCAGTTACACACTGGGGTCGATGTAATCGACTTAATCCGTTTGTCTGTCCTTGTTTGTCCCCTCTGTGTTTAGCCCCTTGTGGGTAGTAAAGAAATAGGTATTTCGTCTGCCGCTATGTTCTGAGTTCAAATTCCACCGAGGTCAACTTTGCCTTTCATCCTTTCGGGGTCGATTATATAAGTACCAGTTACACACTGGGGTCGATGTAATCGACTTAATCCGTTTGTCTGTTCTTGTTTGTCCCCTCTGTGTTTAACCCCTTGGGGTAGTAAAGAAATAGGTATTTCGTCTGCCGCTATGTTCTGAGTTCAATTCCACCGAGGTCGACTTTGCCTTTCATCCTTTCGGGGTCGATTATATAAGTACCAGTTACACACTGGGGTCGATGTAATCGACTTAATCCGTTGTCTGTCCTTGTTTGTCCCCTCTGTGTTTAGCCCCTTGTGGGTAGTAAAGAAATAGGTATTTCGTCTGCCGCTATGTTCTGAGTTCAAATTCCACCGAGGTCGACTTTGCCTTTCATCCTTCGGGGTCGATTAGATAAGAGTACCAGTTACACACTGGGGTCGATGTAATCGACTTAATCCGTTTGTCTGTCCTTGTTCGTCCCCTCTGTGTTTAGCCCCTTGTGGGTAGTAAAGAAATAGGTATTTCATCTGCCGCTATGTTCTGAGTTCAAATTCCACCGAGGTCAACTTTGCCTTTCATCCTTTCGGGGTCGATTAAATAAGTACCAGTTACGCACTGGGGTCGATATAATTGACGTAATCCGTTTGTCTGTCCTTGTTCGTCCCCTCTGTGTTTAGCCCCTTGTGGGTAGTAAAGAAATAGGTATTTCATCTGCCGCTATGTTCTGAGTTCAAATTCCACCGAGGTCAACTTTGCCTTTCATCCTTTCGGGGTCGATTATATAAGTACCAGTTACACACTGGGGTCGATGTAATCGACTTAATCCGTTTGTCTGTTCTTGTTTGTCCCCTCTGTGTTTAACCCCTTGTGGGTAGTAAAGAAATAGGTATTTCGTCTGCCGCTATGTTCTGAGTTCAAATTCCACCGAGGTCGACTTTGCCTTTCATCCTTTCGGGGTCGATTATATAAGTACCAGTTACACACTGGGGTCGATGTAATCGACTTAATCCGTTTGTCTGTCCTTGTTTGTCCCCTCTGTGTTTAGCCCCTTGTGGGTAGTAAAGAAATAGGTATTTCGTCTGCCGCTATGTTCTGAGTTCAAATTCCACCGAGGTCGACTTTGCCTTTCATCCTTTCGGGGTCGATTATATAAGTACCAGTTACACACTGGGGTCGATGTAATCGACTTAATCCGTTTGTCTGTCCTTGTTTGTCCCCTCTGTGTTTAGCCCCTTGTGGGTAGTAAAGAAATAGGTATTTCGTCTGCCGCTATGTTCTGAGTTCAAATTCCACCGAGGTCGACTTTGCCTTTCATCCTTTCGGGGTCGATTAAATAAGTACCAGTTACGCACTGGGGTCGATATAATTGACGTAATCCGTTTGTCTGTCCTTGTTCGTCCCCTCTGTGTTTAGCCCCTTGTGGGTAGTAAAGAGATAGGTATTTCGTCTGCCGTCACGTTCTGAGTTCGAATTCCGCAAGGGCAACTTTGCCTTTCATCCTTTCAGGGTCGATTAAATAAGTACCAGTTACGCACTGGGGTCGATATAATTGACGTAATCCGTTTGTCTGTCCTTGTTTGTCCTCTCTGTGTTTAGCCCCTTGTGGGTAGTAAAGAAATAGGTGTTAATGTCCATCATAGCAGCTAATACTGGCATTTTCTATCTGTCACTTGTTTCAGTCTTTAGACTGCGGCCATGCTGGGGCAACCACCTTGAATCATTCTTAGTTGAATGAAATCAATCCCAGTACCTATTCTATGGGACTGTTTTGCCAAACTGCTAAGTTATGGGGTTGTAAGCAAACCAACATTGGTGCTCCTGTGGTGGTGATGTAGTCACACACAAAATGATGGGCTTCTTTTAGTTTCCATTTACTAAATCAATTCACAAGGCTTTACTCAACCTGAGGCTTATAGTAGAAGACATTTGCCCAAGGTGGCACACAGTGGGACTAAACCCAAAACCATGAGGTTGAGTAGCAAACTCCTTACCTGTACATACACACACACATGCACACACACACACACACAATGGGCTTTCAGTTTCCATCTACTAAATCCACTCACAGTAGAAGACACTTGTCCAAGGTTCTGCACAGTGGGACTGAACCCAGAACCATGCGGTTAGAAAGCAAGCTTCTTACCACACAGTCACGCCTGTGCCAATGGACAGGCAACCTTTCTGGAGAAGTGGGCAACAACATAAGGACCTGGCCCATCATCAGGTGGGCCCCACCCCCAACAAACGCATGACTAAAAAAAATAACATATTCAAGGGATTTTTTCGTCAGGCATTTCATTCGGCAAAGACCCTTGGGCCACATGTACCCACCCTCTTTTCCTGCAGGCTTACAGTTTGCTCATGACTGGTCCTTAATGTTATGATGTGGTAGGGTGAAGTTAGTGTGGTGGTGGCTGCAGTGATGGTTGTAGATGTGTAGGAGTTATGGTAGTGATAAGTTTGGGGAAAGGCGGCGATGGTGGTGGTGGTTGTGAAGGGGTGGGTGGAGGAAGAGCATTTGTGGTGATGGTGGTGGGGTGGGGTGTATGTAGTGTTAGAGGACAGTTGTGGTGGTGATGTTGATTGTAGTAAAGGGGGTGGTGTGAATGGTAGAGGGCATCTGTGGTGGTGGTGGTGGTGGTGGTGTCTAATGTATGATGTAGGGTGAAGTTTGATGATGATGGTGGTTTGGTGGTGATGTAGTGTTGGGGAAGGTGGTGATTTGGGGCAAGGTATGTGTGGTTGTGCAAACAGTGGTTATAGTAGTAGTAGTGGTGTGCTTGATGGTATTTGTGGTGGTAGTGGTGATATGAGGGTGATTGGCAGCACCATGATGGTGATGGTGGTGACATGAGCAGTGGTGGCAGTCAGTGGTTTTGTGATGCAGAGGGTGCCGAGTGGAGAGTTGTGGCTAGGGTGGTGGTGGTGGTTACAAATCATGATGATGGTGGTAGTGGCTGATGATGGTAGTGGTATGATGATGATAGTGGTGGTGATGGTAGATTGTAATGGTAGTGGTGATGATGGTAATGGTATTATGATAGTGGTAATGGTGGTGGTGGTGGTGGTGATGGTGGTGGTTGTGATGATGGTGGTGATGGTGAAGATGGTGGGGGTGATGATGATGGTCATGGTGGTAATGGTAGTAGTGATGATGGTTGTGGTATGATGGTGATGATGATGTTAGTGACTGTAATGGTGGCGGGGTGGGGGAAGCAAAAGTGGTAAATAGGTAATTGTGGGTGGTGATGTTTGTCATAAACTTGCTTGGGAGGTGATTTAGGACATAGGGTGGAGTAGAGAGAGAGTGGGGTGGTTTGGCAATGATGATGATGATGATGTTGATGATGATGCTAGCAGCAATCTGGTTTTTTTTCCTTTTGTTATTTTTCTTTAAAGTATTATTTATATCTGTGTCACACTGAGTCATTGATGTTTGAGGGGAGGGGGCAGAATTTCGGTGGGAATTTGGTGCTAGGGATGAGGATGGTATTGTCATCTATGCTGATGGTATAGTACATATGTACACGCACACACGTACATAAAGAACATATATATATATATGTATACACACACACACAAAGAATATATACACACACACACACACACACACACACACATAAAGAATATATATACACACACACATCACATGAAGAATATATATACACACACACACACATAAAGAATATATATATATATATATACACACGCACATAAAGAATATATACACACACACACACAAGAATATTTACATACACACACACACACACACAAAGAATATATATATACACACACACAAAGAATATATATATACATACACACAAAGAATATATATATACATACACACACACACACAAGAATATATATATATATATATATATACACACACACATACACATAAAGAATATATATACACACACACACACACACACACAAAGAATATATATATATATACACACGCACATAAAGAATATATACACACACACACAAAGAATATATACATACACACACACACACACACACACACACACACACACACACACAAAGAATATATATACACACACACACACACACAAAGAATATATATATACACACATACACACAAAGAATATATATACACACACACACACACACAAAGAATATATATATACACACATACACATAAAGAATATATATACACACACACACACAATATATATATACATATACACACACCAAGAATATATATATATATATACACACACACACACACACACACACAAAGAATATATATATACATACACACACACACACACACACACATAAAGAATATATATACACACACACACACACACACAATATATATATACATATACACACACAAAGAATATATATATATATATATATACACACACACATACACATAAAGAATATATATATATATATATATATATATACACATACATACACACACACACTTGCATACTTTCTTTCCCTCTCTCCCTCTCTTTCCCCTCTCTCCCTCTCTTTCCCCTCTCTCTCCTCTCTCTCTTTCCCCTCTCTCTCCTCCCTCTCTTTCCCCTCTCTCTCCTCTCTCTCTTTCCCCTCTCTCTCCTCTCTCTCTTTCCCTCTCTTCCTCTCTTTCTCCTCTCTCTCCTCTCTCTCTTTCCCTCTCTCTCTCACATCCCTTTCCCTCCTGCTGTTTACATACCTTCTCTCACTCCCACCAATTCCCTCCAACTCCCTCCTTGCCATTCCCTCCCCATCCCTCTATAACATCCCACCCTCCCCTTCCCTTCAGCATCCTCTCTCTTTCTCTTCTACCCTCACATATACTCCCCTATCCTCTCTTTCACTACTCTCTCACCCTCACACTTTCACTCTATTCCTCCCCTCTCCCCTTACCTATCTTCCACATCCACCCCTACCTCCACCCACCCATACCTCCACCCACCCCACTCACCCACCTCCCATAATAAGACAAAAAACAGACCAGGAAGAAAGACATTTGAAATTTCTCTCAAAGTGATCTGCTGTTATTATTTAGCCCTAGGTCTGTCCTGGTCCACTTGACCTCTACATATGATCACTCTTGTCCCACTCATGAACAAATAACCTGTTTTTATTTTAGACGTGTAAATCTTAAGACTACATTATCTAATTGTCATAGGTGTAGGAATGGCTGTGTGGTAAGTAGCTTGCTTACTAACCACATGGTTCCGGGTTCAATCCCACTGTATGGCACCTTGGGCAAGTGTCTTCTACAATAGCCTCGGGCCAACCAAAGCTTTGTGAGCGGATTTGGTAGATGGAAACTGAAAGAAGCCTGCCGTATATATGTATGTATGTATGTTTGTGTTTGTTCCCCCAACATCACTTGACAACCAATGCTGGCCTTGTGCCAAAAATTGAAACCAATATTAATAACCTGATGTTAGAAGCTTATATATATACATTATATATATGTATATATACATATATAAATTAGAAAAAAAACACCTTTTATCAATTCAGTAATGAAAAATTAGATTATACCATTTAGGAAAATTACATATAGAAAGATTAAATATATTATCTTTTGTGAAATTTGATTTATTATTTCTAAATTGAATTTTTCCCTGTAAGCTTGGAATAATATTCCCTCATATTATTATTATATATATATATATATACATATATATATATACGCTTCAGTCATCTGTACAATTTGTATTAATATACTTATTCTGTTTATATTTTATGTATATAAGTAGTTCATCGTACGTCTATCTATACACATATATATTTACACAAAATTTTCTAAATATTTGAATTTCTGCAAGTGGCTCTCACCCTTCAAAGTCTATGCTCCATATTCTACATATTTTTATACACCTTGTCCTCGAATTATGACTGAGTTCCAGTTGACAGGCAGTGGATGCCTGGGTCTGAGAAGGCCTGTGTTGCCAGATGCAGCCATAGTTATCATACGCGCTGCTGCCCAACGTTCGAAAATCTATTTTTCATTTTTTTTATTTATTATGGTTGCAAGTGCAGAGAAAGTGTATTCATATATGTAGATACTTTCCCAAATAAAAAAAAATACTTCAGTTTTGAAGCTCTGACAAAGCTTAAGGTGAAAAACAAGCACTTACCTAAGAGTACACTCCTCATCATAGCAGAAACACCTGTAAGGTAATGAAGTTCAATATATAATCAAAATAAGCAACAGGATCTATGATAGCCACATAGAAATTAAATATCGTATAATTATTATTCTAAAAATCTTATAACAAATCAAACATTAAATTGACTATGCGCATTTCATGACTAAGTATATAAATCAATAATATTAAGATTTAATATTAATTCAATTTCAAAATATTTAGCCACTCTTCAGGTCAAAAAAATAATATAAATAAATTTAGATATTATAATAAAACAAATATATAAATATATGTATATTAACAGTAAATAATTCAATAAAATTTAACAATATTAATCTAAAGCAAAAACATGACTTATCTTATTGATGAAAGCTAGTTAAAAGAAATCCTACAACTAATCAATATATATATATATATATATATTTGTAAACAAATTTGGCTGAAATTGATGGGTGAGCATTTAACCTGTTGGATGCACAAGGAGCCATGTAATCATTGATTTGTGGGTTCAATTTCCAGCTGGGGTTATCTCATCATTTTTCAGTCCTTTGTATTCATAAATTGTTGCTTCAAATTGGAGAATAAAATAATTATAGGTTATTATACAGTTATACATGCGTGTGTGTGTGTGTGTTCTAGCGTGGCTGTAAGATTAAAAAATTTGCAGCACAAACATGGTTTCAGGTTCAGTCTCACTGTATGGCACCTTGCAAAGTTTTTTCTTATGGCTCCAGCTCAGCCGAAACCATGTAAGTCATGACATCATGCAATATTCAGTAGTTGTAAATGTGTGTCACTTGGAAACGGGTGTGGGTTGGCGATAGGAAGAGCATTCAGTTGTAGGAAAGCTGCTTGTGTGTGTGTATGGGTTCCTGAAAGTGCATGTATACCAATGTTAGCAAGTGTGTGTGTGTGTAGTGAGAGATACTTACATGTGTGTGTGTGTGTAGGAGAGATATTTATGTGTGTGCATGTAGAGAGAGACAGATACTCGTGTGTGTGTGTAGAGAGAGAGAGAGAAATACATGTGTGTGTGTGTGGAGAGAGAGATACATGTGTGTGTGTGTGTGTGGAGAGAGAGAGAGATGCTTACGTGTGTGTGTGTGTATACAGATATTGACAAGTATGTGTGTGTGTGTATGCAGATAATTACTCTGTGTGTGTGTGTACCAATATTGTGCGTGTATGTGTAGATATTTTCTAAAGTACGTGTGTATATACAGAAGCTGTGTACGTGTGTATATACCAATTCTAGCAAGTGTGTGTATTCAAATACTCTGAGTGTATATGTGTGTGTGTGTGTGTGTGTGTGTGTGTGTGTGTGCAGATATTAGCATAAGAGTGTGTGTGTCTACAAAAACAAGTGTGTACAGACACTTTACACGTGTGTAGATACTAGCTTGTGTGTGTGTGTGTGTACGTACAACACACACTTTGTTGTACTGGTTTAGTAAGCATACAGTAAGATCTTTGATGTTAGGTGATGTTGGTACATTAATTCTGTGTTCTGTGGAAATGATGGTGGCGGTGCCGGCTGTGGTGGTCGTGGTGGTGGGGTTACAGAGGTCAGTCGGGGTGGGGAATTAGTTCTGTAATGTCATTTATCTCCTCCACATACACCTACCCCTCACCCCATGCGTGGCGGCGGCGGTGGTGGTAATGGTGATGGTAGTAGTGGTGGTGGGGGCAGTGGTAGTAGTGGTGGTGGTAGTAGTGGTGGTGGTGGTGGTAGTAGTGATGGTGGTAGTAGAAGTAGTGATGGTGGTGGTAGTTGTAGTGATGGTGGTGGTGGTGGGAATGGCAGCAGGTGGTGGTGGTGGTGGTGAAGGCAGGATATGTTCAAGTTAGGGTCCTGCTTAAAATGATGTCACTTTTATCTCCTCTTCAAGTAATGAAGCCATCACTATTCATCTCCCACCACCGCTATCACCACTATCAGTTGTGGTGGTGGTTGTAGTGGTGGCAATGTTGTTGCCTGTGGTAGTTGTAGTAGTGATGATGGTAGTGGTGGTGGTGGTGCTGGTAATTCTCTCTTTTTCTTTTACTCTTTTACTTGTTTCAGTCATTTGACTGTGGCCATGCTGGAGCACTGCCTTCAGTCGAACAAGTCAACCCCAGGACTTAGTCTTTATAAGCCTAGTACTTATTCTATCAGTCTCTTTTGCCGAACCACTAAGTTACAGGGATGTAAACACACCAGCATCAGTTGTCAAGCGATGTTGGGGGGTGGGGAACAAACACAGACACACGTACATATATACAACGGGCTTCTTTCAGTTTCCATCTACCAAATCCACTGAGGGTTTTGGTCAACCTAAGGCTATAGCAGTGGGACTGAACTCCGGAACCATGTGGTTTGGAAGCAAGCTTCTTACCACACAGCCATTCCTGCTTCTATATACATCATCATCATTGTTTAATGTCTGCTTTCCATGCTGGCATGGGTTGAACGGTTTGACTGAGGACTGGTGAACCAGAGGCTGCACCAGGCTCCAATCTTGATCTGGCAAAATTTCCACAGCTGGATGCCCTTCCTATACGCCAACCACTCCGAAGTGTGTAGTATTTATATTTATACATATACACCAGAGACGTGCTATATCTATGTGTGTGTGTGTGTGTATATATATATATATATATATATATCATCGTCGTTCAACATCTGCTTTCCATGCTAGCATGGGTTGAATGGTTTGACTGAGGACTGGCAAGCCAGGAGGTTGCACCAGGCTCAATCTGATCTGGCAGAGTTTCTACAGCTGGATGCCCTTCCTAACGCCAACCACTCTGTGATTGTAGTATATATATTTATACATATACACCAGAGACCTGCAATATGTATATGTATGTATGTGTGTGTTTATATATATATATATATAAATATATATATATATATGTATCATTGTCGTTTTTTAACATCCACTTTCCATGCTGGCATGGGTTAGACGGTTTGACTGAGGATTGGCTGGCCAGAGGCTGCATCAGGTTCCAATCTGATCTGGCAAAGTTTCTACAGCTGGATGCCCTTCCTAACACCAACCACTCCAAGAGTGTAGTATATATATTTATATATATACACCAGAGACGTGCTACCTGGATAGGCAAGGTAGGCAGTGCCTACTTGGAATAAAATAGATTGATAGCAACATTTTTCTTTTATGGCAAAATATACCCCTAATTCAATAAAATTATGAAGGTTACTCTGATTATTCTGCATAAAATATTTTATTTTTTTGTAGATTAGGTAGGCATAATTCACCCCTGCTTTTCAATCTCAGTATTAAAGCTACGCATAGGATTGATGTAGTACACATGCTGCGTACACTCCTACAACAATGTTTTCTTTACGCACTTTAAAGGCAGAAGTAATCTGCCTTCAACTCAGTCACACATCCGTGTTTTGCTTATTTTTTTTGGTGTTTTACTACATAAAGGTTGCCAACTGCCTACCCTGAGTAATTACTGGTGGTACATGATTGATATAGACACATACATACACATGCTTCTTTCAGTCTCCATCTACCAAATCTATTCACAAGGCTTTGGTTGGCCCAAGGTTATAGACGAAGACACTTGTCCAAGATGCCATGCAGTGGGACTGAACCCAAGTCAATATGGTTGGGAAGTAAGCTTCTTACCCACACAGCTACGCCTGCACCTATGATATTATTCGGCAGTAGAAAGTAGGATAGTAGTCTGGTGCTAGTAGTGAAGATGACAGCAATGATGATAGTTGTAGTGGTCATGGTAGGATTGGTTGCCATGGTGATTACTGGTGGTGTTGATGTTGATAGTGATGATGATGGTGGTTGTTAATGATAATGGTTGATAAGGAAGATGGTAGGATTGTGTGTGGTGGTGGTGGTGGTAGTTATAATGATGGGGATAGCTGTGGTGGTTGTAGTAGTAGTGGTAGCGATGGTAGTGATGGTGGTGGTGGTGTTATAGTGGTGATAGTGGCTGTGATTATGATGGTGGTGGTGGTGGTAGTTGTGGTAGTGGTGATAGCGGCGATAGTGGTGGTGGTAGTATTGGTGATAGTGGTTATGGTGGTGATTGTGATTATGGTAGTTGTGGTAATGATGATGGTGGTGTTAATGTTTGTTTGTTCAAAGGCGGTGCTCCAGCATGGCCGCAGTCAAATGAGTGAAACAAGTAAAAGTTGTTGACCCCTCTTTGGGTTTTGATTCCACTTTACAAAGTTCCTCATTGTAATGGTTGTCAACCACCACCACCGTCACTACCACCATCGCCTCAACCATCACCATCACCACTACCACCACCACACCACCAACATCCCCACCACCACACCAACATCACCACCACCACCATTCCCACCACCACCACCATCACTACAACTACCACCACCATCACTACTTCTACTACCACCATCACTACTACCACCATCACTACTACTACTACTACTACCACCACCATCACTACTTCTACTACCACCATCACTACTACCACCATCACTACTACTACTACTACTACCACCACCATCACTACTTCTACTACTACCACCACCATCACTGCTACAACCACCACCAACCACTACTACAACCACCATTACTACTGCCACCACTATCATCACCATTACTACCACTACCACCACTGCCACCACCACCTTCACTACTACCACCATGACAATCACTTCCACCACCATCACTATACCACCACCACTACGATCACCACTATTACTACTACCACCATCACCATCATTGCCACCACCACCACTACTACCAATACTATCACCAGTCTCCCTCCTACCACAACCCTACTATTACTACTGCTATTTGTAGCCAATGAGAAACCCTCTAAAGGGTCATTGCTTGACCTGCTTAAAATAGCTGCCAGATGTCCCTCAAATCACAGTAGTGCCTTTCAAAGGGAGCACGTGAGATGATGTGGTCTTTGTGAATGTCATGGCTGGAATGCCTTTGATCCTACATCTGTTTGATCACTATTACCATTGATACTACAACTTCTGTACACGGATTTAAACACACATCTTCACATACACACACATCTTCACATACACACACATCTTCACAGACACACGTCTTCACACACACGCGCGTCTTCACACACACACACGCGCGTCTTCACACACACACGCGCGTCTTCACACACACACACGCGCGTCTTCACACACACAGACGCGTCTTCACACACACAGACGCGTCTTCACACACACAGACGCGTCTTCACACACGTCTTCACACACACGCGTCTTCACACACACGCGTCTTCACACACACACGTCTTTACATACACACACATCTTTACATACACACACATCTTTACATACACACACATCTTTACATACACACACATCTTTACATACACACACACTTCACATACACACACACTTCACATACACACACAACTTCACATACACACACACGTCTTCACAACACACACACACTCACTTCTTCACACACGTCTTCTCACACACATCTTCACATACACTCACTCACACATACGTCTTCACACACACACACATCTTTACATACACACACATCTTTACATACACACACATCTTTACATACACACACATCTTTACATACACACACACTTCACATACACACACAACTTCACATACACACACACGTCTTCACAACACACACACACTCACTTCTTCCACACACGTCTTCTCACACACATCTTCACATACACTCACTCAACACATACGTCTTCACATACCCCCACATCTTTACATACACACACATCTTTACATACACACACATCTTTACATACACACACACTTCACATACACACACAACTTCACATACACACACACGTCTCACAACACACACACACTCACTTCTCACACACGTCTTCTCAACACACATCTTCACATACACTCACTCACACATACGTCTTCACACACAACATCTTTACATACACACACATCTTACATACACACACAACTTCACATACACACACACGTCTTCACAACACACACACACTCACTTCTTCACACACGTCTTCTCACACACATCTTCACATACACTCACTCACACATACGTCTTCACATACCCCCACATCTTTACATACACACACATCTTTACATACACACACATCTTTACATACACACACACTTCACATACACACACAACTTCACATACACACACACGTCTTCACAACACACACACACTCACTTCTTCACACACGTCTTCTCACACACATCTTCACATACACTCACTCACACATACGTCTTCACACACACACATCTTTACATACACACACATCTTTACATACACACACAACTTCACATACACACACACGTCTTCACAACACACACACACTCCTTCACACACGTCTTCTCACACACATCTTCACATACACTCACTCACACATACGTCTTCACATACACACACATCTTCACATACACCCACATCTTCACATACACCCTCATCTTTACCTATAGTCGCCCAGCTTCCCATGCATCTCTTCAGGCTCAACATTTCCAAGCAGATACATGTGTGCACACACATGCACTAATACACTTTTACACACAACCACACAAGCTGCAAACACACTCACACATTCATAAACACACTCATACACATACTCATTTGTACACACAAACACATACACTCATACACACCTCTTCACAGTCACACACACCTCATCACACACACACTTTATTCTTCAATATTTTGGAAAAAAAACTTAAAATGGCACCAGCTTTGTATCGGCAAAGAATTCGAGGTAAGACAATAATTATCATCATAGATCGGTGAGGAAGAATCGGTAACACAGCATCAGACCAGATGATGCCTTGCCATGTTTACTTCCACCTCTGTAGGTCCTGAGTTCAGACTGAACTCGTGCCAACTTCACAGGTAATATTTCTCCATGTCAGACACATCTTTTGCAAATTCAAAATGAACTGTTCTCATTTATAACCACCATATGATGTTGAGAAATAAGTACGCACACACTTATAAACACACACCATACACACACACACACACGCACACATATAGACACATGCATAGCTGTATAGTAAGAACTTTGCTTGCCAGCCAGATGATTTCAGGTTCAATCTCACCATATTGCACCTTGGAAAAATACCTTCTGTTGCAGCCTTGAGCCAAGCAAAACCTTGTGAGTGAATTTTGTAGACAGGAAATGAAAGAAGCCCATGTATGTATTTATGTGTGTGTATGCTGGTGTGTTTATGTATCCATAACTTAGTGGTTCAGCAGAAGAGACCAATAAAGTACCAAGCTGGTGTTGATTCATTTGACGAACTTTCTTCAAGGTGGTGCTCCAGCATGGCCACAGACTGAAATGAGCAAATGTTAGAAGTAAAAGCTATATGTACATACCTATCATCATCATCATCATCTTTTAATGCCCCCCCTTTCTGTACACATGGGTTGGACAGAGTTTGTTGAGGCTGAATTTCTAAGACTGGATGCCTTCCCTATCACCAACCCTCTCCTGTTTCCTAGAAATGTAATTTTTCCCCGTGGCCACATACGAGACTTGCATAATAATGACAATGCTTCTTTTACAACTATAAGACCATATTAGGAAATGGAGGTACACACACACACACACACACAAAACACACTCACACACTCACATGTTGACACTGCTAGATTGAATGGTGCTACACAGGTGTTGAAACCATAATGATTCCTGTTAGGCAGCTGAAGATGGGTGTATATTTTTGATGTGCTTGTTGACAGTAAACCTTTTGTATCCTGTATTCTTGTTCTACTTCTTGTAAGGTTAAACTTCTTCAGTGGTTTTTGGTTTTGATGTGTACATTAAATGATGCCTTGATATTGTATGATTCCCCTACTATATACTACTATACTATACATTAGATAATGTAGTCCTAGATACATTATGTCTGAATAGAAGATGGGATGGTCACATATGGAACATCTTTGATCATAGGTCTCTTGGTTCAGATCACTCAGGGTTTTAACAACAACTATAGCTACTAATACTAACTGCTATACTACACATTAGCTAATGTAGTCCTAGATACACTGTCTGAATAATAGATGGGATGGTCACAGCTGGAACATCTTTGATCATGTCTGCTGAGTCAGGACTGACCTGGGGCTAAATAACAATAGCAGCTATGATTACTAATAGTAGCTACTATACATGAGATAATGTAGTCTTAGATATACTGTGTCTGAATAAAAGATGGGATGGTCACAGCTGGAACATCTTTGATCATAGGTCTTCTGGATTAGGACTGACCTGGGGCTAAACAGCAGCAGCAACAATTTTAACCACTAATACTAACTGCTATACTATATACTATACATTAGATAACATAGTCCTAGATGTCAGAATAAAAGATGGGAAGGTCACAATTGGAGCAGCTTTGATCACAGGTCTGCTAGATCAGAACAGACCTTGGGCAAAACGACTATGGCCATTAACATTACTGTACATTAGATAATGTAGTCCTAGATACACTATGCCTGAATGAAAGATGGGATGGTCTTTGATCATGGATCTGCTGGATCAGGGCTAACCTGGGGCTAAATATCTGTAATCAAGCTAAACAGTGCCTTCCTTCTCCCCCTCCCTCCCTATCTTTCTCTCCCTCCCTCCCTCCCTCTCCCCCTCTCTTTCTCCCCCCTACTTTTCACACCCCTTCAAATCCCCTAAACACACACCACCTTGTTGTGCGGACTCAGGAATGGTTTGGACATGGTCTGGTGCAATTAATTGGTTGCTATGCCAACGGGAATTTTTATCTACTTGTGGGGGAGGGAGGGACCGGGGGGGTGGGGATTGAGGAAGTTGGTCCATGAAGCCAACTTTTTGGCAGATTACTTAAAAGTACTACTACTACTGCTGCTATGACTACTGCTACTACTATCACTATAACTGCTACTGCCTTCATTATCATCATCACTATCATTACAAAAGTCATCATCATTTCTCAACCCTTTTTTTTTTTCCCTATGGACCCTTCTGGTCCCTATTTTACTTAGATGGACCCTCTGAGCTATTTGATGTTCAACCTTTTAGCATTCATATTATTGTCGAATGTGATTTGTATTCATTCACATAGGCACAGGAGTTGGTGTGTGGTAAGAAGCTTGCTTCCCAACCACATGGTGCTGGGTTTAGTCCCACTGTGTGGCACCTTGGGCAAGTGTCTTTTGCTATAGCCTCGGGCCGATTAAAGCCTTGTGAGTGGTATTGGTTGAACATCAATTTGCTCAACTAAAGGCGGTGCTCCAGCATGGCCACAGTCAAATGACTGAAACAAGTAAAAGAGTATGGCTGCTGCCAGCCACTATCTGAACGTGGCCGATGCCAGCGCCACCTTGCCTGGCTTCTGTGCTAGTGGCACATAAAAAGCACCAACCGATCAAAGCCACTGCCAGCCTCCCCTGGCATCTGTGCGGGTGGCATGTAAAAAGCACCCACAACACTCACGGAGTGGTTGGCATCAGGAAGGGCATCCAGCTGTAGAAACACTGCCTGGTGCAGCCTCCTGGCTTCCCAGACTCCGGTTGAACCATCCAACCCGTGCTTGCATGGAAAATGAACATTAAACAATGATGATGATGATGAGATATATATATATATATATATATATATATATATATATATATATATATATATATATAATGGGCTTCTTTCAATTTCTGTCTACCAATCTACTCAAAAGGCCTTTGATAAACTATAGTAGAAAACACCTTTCCAAGGTGCCATGTAGTGGGATTGAACCGAGAACTATGTGGTTGGGAAGCAAGCTCCTTACCACACAGCCTCATCGAGAGAGAGAGAGGCAGATATGGGCTTCTCTCAGTTTCTATACCAAATCCAGTCGCAAAGCTCTGATTTACCTGGGGCTATAGTGGAAGTCTCTAGCCCCAGGTGCCAAGCAGTGGGACTGAACTTGGAAACATCTGGTTCAGCAATAAACACCTTAACGAATCAACCATACTTGCAACTCTATTAATTAAAAAAAAAAAAACCCAATTGTGTGAACTTAAAATATCGGACCAAAAATACTGAACCAAAAATAAATAGAAACTAGTGATCGGTGAAAACACCCAAATTACTCACCTTGACAAGCACAGGTAAACATATCCTTAACGATAACAACAAAACAAGGTCAGTCATGAATTGGGCTGAAATGATTCCTAGTGTTACCTACTTGCGTGTCTTCGGTAAACAAAATATTTTCTTCAAGACGTATAACCTTACTAAATATTTAGTACTGACTTGTGTCATATGTTGTACTGTGTTACATTATAATGTTAGTATATAGGCGTAGGAGTGGCTGTGTGGTAAGTAGCTTGCTAACCAACCACATGGTTCTGGGTTCAGTCCCACTGTGTGGCATCTTGGGCAACTGTCTTCTGCTATAGCCTCGGGCTGACCAATGCCTTGTGAATAGATTTGGTAGACGGAAACTGAAAGAAGCCCGTCGTATATATGTATATATATATGTATATATATATAGGCGTAGGAGTGGCTGTGTGGTAAGTAGCTTGCTAACCAACCACATGGTTCTGGGTTCTGTCCCACTGTGTGGCATCTTGGGCAAGTGTCTTCTACTATAGCCTCGGGCCGACCAATGCCTTGTGAGTGGATTTGGTAGACAGAAACTGAAAGAAGCCCGTCGTATATATATATATATATATATATATGCATGTATGTTTGTGTGTCTGTGTTTGTCCCCCTAGCATTGCTTGACAACCGATGCTGGTGTGTTTACGTCTCCGTCACTTAGCGGTTCGGCAAAAAGAGACCGATAGAATTAGTACTGGGCTTACAAAGGAATAAGTCCCGGGGTCGATTTGCTCGACTAAAGGCAGTGTTCCAGCATGGCCGCAGTCAAATGACTGAAACAATTAAAAGAAAAGAAAAAGAAAAAAAGAAAAGAATAGCATAGGCGTGGCTGTGTGGGTATGGAGTTTTGCTTCTCATTCATGCGGCTTTTGGTTCAATCCCACTGTGTGGGACCTCGGGCAAATCATCATCATCATCGTTTAATGTCCGCTTTCCATGCTAGCATGGGTTAGACGTATGACTGAGGGCTGGCAAACCAGATGGCTGCACCAGGCTCCAATCTTGATCTGGCAGAGTTTCTACAGCTGGATGCCCTTCTTAATGCCAACCACTCCAAGAGTGTAGTGGGTGCTTTTATGTGCCACCGGCACGGGGCCAGTCAGGCAGTCCTGGCAACGACCTCGCTCGAATCTTTTTACACATGCCACTGGCACAGGTGCCAATAAGGTGATGCTGGTAACGATCATGCTCAAATGGTGCCGTTTACGTGCCACCAGCACGGAAGCCAGTTAGCTGCTCTGGCAACGATCACGCTCGGATGGTGCTCTTGGCACCCTACTACCACGGGGCACAAGTGTCAATAAGGCGACACTGGTAACGATCACACTCGAATGGTGCCTTTTACATGCCATGGCACGGAAGCCAGTTAGCTGCTCTGACAACGATCATGCTCGGATGGTGCTCTTACCACTCCACTAGCACGGATGCCAGTCATCGAATTTGATTTTGATTTCACTTGCCTCAACAGGTCTTCGCAAGCAGAGTTTAGTGTCCAAAGAAGGAAAAGGTATGCATAAGTGGGCTGGTTATGCCCCTGGCATAGGCCACAGGTTATGGTCTCATTTGGCTAGGCGTGGCTGTGTGGGTATGGTGCTTTGCTTCTCATTCATTTGGCTTTTGGTTCAATCCCACTGTGTGGCACCACAGACAAATGTCTTTCCACCCCCCTTCCTTTTTACAGCTCCTTCGTTGATGAAAGCCTTATCAGTGGATTTGGTAGACTGAACCAAAAGCAACCTGTCGCACATGAGCGCACGTCTTGCCTCAGTCATTAAACCGTGGCCATACTGGGGCATCACCTTGAAGAATTTTAGTTGAACGAATCAAATCCAGTACTTTGTTTTAAGCCTGGTACTTTTTGTATCAATCCCTTTTGTTGAACCGCTAGGTTACAGGTATCTGATCACACTAACACCAGTTATCAAGCGGGATTGGGACACAAAAGACACACACACATATATGATGGGCTTCCTCCAGTTTCCATCTAGCAAATCTATTCACAAGGCTTTGGTCAGCCCTAGGCTATAATAGACACTTACCCAAGGTGCCACACCCCAGGACTGAACCTGGAACTATGTGGTTGGGAAGCAAGCTTCTCACCACACAGCACACCTGTACTTGCTACACCTGTGCCTAGATATATGCATGTGTGTCTGTGAGTCTGTATATATGTGTGAGGATCTGTGTGTGATATTGCAGGATAGTCGTAAACAAGTTTCACTGTCATACAAGCAGTGTCATGTCATTCATTTCCAATATTCTGTGAGGGGTGGCGAGCTGGCAGAATCATTAACACACTGGGTGAAATGCTTAGTGGTAATTCATTTGCCGTTACATTCTGAGTTCAAATTCTACCGAGGTTGACTTTCATCCTTTCAGGGTCGATTAAATAAGTACCAGTTACGCACTGGGATCAATGTGACTGGCTGTCACCCTCTCCAAAAATTTCAGCCCTTGTACCTATAATAGAAAGGATTATTATTATTATTGAGTGAGAGAGCAGTGTATGCCATCAAAGTGACACTGGGGTAAAATATACAAAGCCCAGTATACCCATCATGACTACCCATCTGATAAGGGCACACCAGGCACATGCATCACAACCATATCTGCGCGACATGGTGATCTCATATCAAGATAAACAGCGCATGACCTTGCAGGTGGGGCCCAGTTAGAATTTTCTTCTGGTCAAGTTGCCCATCCCGCTCAAAAGGTTCCTGAATAAGGATTGTTAAAGGATGTTGAACGAAACACCCATGTTTCCAGAGGTGAATTATTCAAACCCCAAATAATCCTTCTCAACACATGGCTATGATGCTCCCCAACTACTTCTGCTCGTGATCAGAGATGCACATATCGTCAGCCACTAAGGGAGTTGCTCAACTGGTTAAGGTCAAACAACTGACAAGCAAATCTTTGATATTGAGCAGAATATTTGCTGTAACCAATCTTTTATACCAAGACAAAACAATGTACATGATAAAACTTCCAATCAGTTAAGATCAGCAGCCATGAGAGCCACTGCCTGGGACTGCATCAGGGCATTAGATAGAAAGACATTTACAGCACCTAGGTTTCCCAAGCGGTCACCCATCTAAGTACTAACTAGGCTCGACTTTGCTTAACTTCTGTAATCGGACGAGAACCGGTGTTTTCAAAGTGATATGGCCGTATTATCATCATCATCATTATTATTATTATTATTATTATTATTATTATTATTAGAAGGCGGTAAGCTGTCAGAATGCCAGGTGAAATGGTTAGCAGTATTTCATCTGCCGTTACATTCTGAGTTCAAATTCCACCGAGGTCGATTTTGCCTCTCATTTTTTCAGGGTCGATTAATTAAGTACCAGTTACACACAGGGGTCGATGTGATTGACTGTCCCCGTCTCCCAAAATTTCAAGCTTTGTGCCTATAGCAGAAAGGATTATTATTATTCTTAAGGCAGTGAGCTGGCAGAATCATTAGCATGTTGGACAAAATGCTTGATGGTATTTCGTCTGTCAGTATGTTCTGAGTTCAAATTCCAGCGAGGTCAACTTGACCTTTCATCTTTTCGGAGTCGATTAAATAAGTACCAGTTACACACTCGGGGCGATGTAATCGACCTAATCTATTTATCTGTCCTTGTTTGTCCCCTCTATGTTTAGCCCCTTGTGGGCAATAAAGAAATGTTTATTCTGTGAAAACATATCCGACCATGGGGATGTGTCACCGTAGTCGGAAACAGGTACACACACGCACACACACATCTAATTGTATGCACATTCACACTCATATGTAATTGTACGCACATAGGCGTAGGAGTGGTTGTGTGGTAATCAGCTTGCTTACGAACCACGTGGTTCCGTGTTCAGTCCCACTGTATGGCACCTTGGGTAAGTGTCTTCTACTATAGCCTCGGGCCGACAAAAGTCTTGAGTGAATTTGGTAGACGGAAACTGAAAGAAGCCCGTCGTATATATGTATATATATGTATATATGTATATATATATGTATATATATATATATATATATATATATATATATATATATATGTATGTATGTGTATATATATGTATGTGTGTGTCTGTGTTTGTCCCCACCAACATCACTTGACAACTGATGCTGGTGTGTTTACATTCCCATAACTTAGCAGTTTGGCAAAAGAGACCGATAGAATAAGTACTGGGCTTACAAAAAATAAGTCCTGGGGTCGATTTTGCTCGACTAAAAGGCGGTGCTCCAGCATGGCCACAGTCAAATGACTGAAACAAGTAAAAGAGTACATACATGCACACACACATGCAACTGTACACACACACCACACACACACACACAAACTACACATTACACCTGCACCACCCTACACTGCTCCACCCAACCCACCCTCCACAATTGATCTTAATCTGATTGTAGATAATTTCGTTAATTACCTTAATCTGGATAATTCACCATTTAACATCTGGGTCAGAGGTCATGACCTCTTATTCCTCTCCCTCACTCTCCTTTATTCTTCTCTCTTTCCCTCACTCTATTTTCCTCTCCAGCTACGTGGTGGGGAGCAATGGGGTTATTTAGCCCTAGGTCAGTCCACTTTTGTTCATCGCTTCATTAGTTTCCCAGACATGGTGTCTCTAGGAGTACATTATCCGATGTGCTGTTTTAGAAGCAGCATTGGGATTTAAGGCAAGGAATTAGTTCTAACGATTGAGTCTGTTCGTTAAAATGCCTCACAGTATTTCATTATCTTCGTCGGTGTTTCCTAAAGCAGGCAATGCTGTACCCTTGGGTGCAGTGGAAAGATCCCAGGTGGAGGGGGTGGTGAAGAAAATGGGGTGTTAATGGAATGGCCAAAAGGTGTGGGGAGCAATGGATATAAAATTAATGAAATAGTGGATTAATTAAGGCGTAGGAGTGGTTCCTTACCAACTACATGGTTCTAGATTCAGTCCCATTGCGTGGCACCTTGGGCAAGTGTCTTCTATATATTTCTTTATTACCCACAAGGGGCTAAACACAGAGGGGACAAACAAGGACAGACAAACGGACTAAGTCGATTACAGCGATCCCCGGTGTGTAACTGGTACTTTATTTATCGACCCCGAAAGGATGAAAGGCAAAGTCCACCTCGGCGGAATTTGAACTCACAACGTAATGACAGACAAAATACGGTTACACATTTCGCCCGGCCTGCTAACGTTTCTACCAGTTCATCGCTTCGTCTTCTACTATAGCCTTGGGCTGACCAAAGCCTTGTGAGTGGATTTGGTAGACGGACACTGAAAGAAGCTCATCGTATATATATGTATGTATGTGTGTGTGTGTGTGTGTGTATATGCTTGTGTGTATGTGTTTGTCCCCCCAACATTGTTTGACAACCGATGCTGGTGTGTTTGCGTCCCCATAACTTAGCGGTTCGGTAAAAGATACCGATAGAATAAGTACTAGGTGTACAAAGAATAAGTCCTGGGGTCGATTTGCTCGACTAAAGGCAGTGCTCCAGCATGGCCACAGTCAAATGACTGAAACAAGTAAAAGAGTAAGTTTTATTTGTGAAATTCTGTTTGTTTTGAATTTGCTGTAGAAAGTGGTCTCTGTTTGTGATGGTGAATGGGCGGGTGGGTGGAGGGGCTTGGAATGTGGCCTGGGGTGCCTGGGAACCACAGGTGTATATCATCTATGTCATCTTCTTCATCATCATCATCATCACCATCATCATGTTGTCAATTTCTTTGTCTTCGTCATCACTGTCTTCATCATTTCCTCCATCATCAGTGATCATCATCGTCATCACCATCTTCATCATTTCTTACATCGTCATCACCATCTTCATCATTTCTTTCGTCATCACCATCTTCATCATTTCTTACATCGTCATCACCATCTTCATCATTCTTACATCGTCATCACCATCTTCATCATTTCTTACATCGTCATCACCATCTTCATCATTTCTTACATCGTCATCACCATCTTCATCATTTCTTACATCGTCATCACCATCTTCATCATTTCTTACATCGTCATCACCATCTTCATCATTTTTCATCATCACCACCACCACCACTGTCATCACAATCATTGTCATCATCATCATCTTGAAGAAATAATGTTTTGTGGTATTTCTTCTGACTCTTAACATTCTGGGTTCAAACCCAGCCAAGATCAACTTGACCTTCCATCCTTCCAACGTCAATAAATTAAGTTACCAGTTAAGTACTAAAATCAATGCTATCAACTAACCCCTTCCCTCAAAATTCCTCTCCTTGAACCTAAAGCAGCAACCATTATTATTATTATTATTATTATTATTATTATTGTCATTATTATTATTATTATTATTGTTATTATTATTAAGACTAAGTTCTGAGTTCAAATTCCGCTGAGGTCAGTTTTTCCTTTTATCCTTTTGGGGCCAATAAATTAAGTGCCAGTGAAACACTGGGGTCGATGTAATCAATTAGTCCCATCCCCCAAAATTTGAGGCCTTGTGCCTCCAGTAGAAGGATTATTATTATTGGGTGACCCCCTTCGGTCATGAATGACCATGGAATTGCACCTAGAAAGTTACCCTCCGAGGCACAAGTCCGGGCAAGGTTTGTTTATGGAAGACCACCAGTCGCCCATGTATACTGGCCTCTCCTCTCCATGCCACCAATATTATCCAAGGGAAAGGCAAAGGGGCCAATCCAGCATGGCACCAGTGATGTTGCAACACTTTTCTACAGCTGAGTGGATTTGGGAAAAAATGCGGATTATACTCGAGGATTTATGGTATTCACATTGATTTGGATTATCTCATAGCTTCATGATTTCACTGATATGATTGATTATTGTTCAAAGGACATTGTAGGGTAGGTATGAGAGGTCAGATATGGCCCTAGTTTAAATGCTAAAAGGTTAAAGTATTTTTTTTTCTTGTGTCTTTCAGTTTCCATCATGTCGCAGAAGTGCCCACGGTGTGATAAAGCTGTATATTTTGCTGAAGAAGTGCGAGCCCTTGGCAAGAAATGGCACAAACTTTGTTTGAAATGTGGTAGGTTACAGTTTTATTGCGTGTTGTGTGTGTGTGTGTGTGTGTGTGTGCGTGTGAACATGTCTCTGAGTATGAATGTGTGTGTGACGATATCTTGTTTCTTATTTCTTTACTACCCACAAGGAGCTAAACACAGAGGGGACAAACAAGGACAGACAAACGGATTAAGTCGATTACATCGACCCCAGTGCGTAACTGGTACTTATTTAATCAACCCTGAAAGGATGAAAGGCAAAGTCGACCTTGGCGGAATTTGAACTCAGAACGTAGGGGCAGACGAAATACCTGTTTCTTCACTACCCACAAGGGGCTAAACACAGAGAGGACAAACAAGGACACACACACGGATTAAGTCGATTGCATCGACTCCAGTGCGTAACTGGTACTTTATTTATCGACCCCGAAAGGATGAAAGGTAAAGTCGACCTCGGCAGAATTTGAACTCAGAACGTAGCAGCAGACGAAATACCACTAAGCATTTCACCCGGTGTGCTAACGATTGTACCAGCTCGCTACCTTATAAGTGGAATATATGTTGTTTCTGTTCATGTAATGCTTTCGTTTCTATTCTTAACCCCTTTTGATAGCAACCTGTCTGAGACAACATAGAACCCCTGTTTTAACTATTTTAACCCTTTTGATACTAAATCACCCAGGGCTGCCCCAGGATATATGGTACACACTTCCTATCTTAATGTGAACTACATACATTAAAACCTTCCGTCAAATCAAGATGAATTGAGGGAAAAACTGTATTTCAATAGAAATATATTAACAAAAGGGTTAAAGGGATCTAAGTTTGAACCTTCCATAAACATTTCTTGTTCGAGATAACCTTGACAAGTGATGAATTGAAGATGGCCACAGATGAGTGCAAGGTTAGCAGCGCACAGCTCTTCTTCAGCTCTTCATCATTGTCGTTTAATGTCCGCTTTCCATGCTAGCATGGGTTGGACGATTTGACTGAGGGCTGGCGAACCAGATGGCTGCACCAGGCTCCATACTTGATCTGGCAGAGTTTCTACAGCTGAATGCCCTTCCTAATGCCAACCACTCCGAAAGTGTAGTGGGTGCTTTTACATGCCACCGACACGGGGCCAGTCAGGCGGTGCTGGCAACGACCTCGCTCGAATCTTTTACACATGCCACCGGCACAGGTGCCAGTAAGGCGATGCTGGCAACGATCACGCTCAAATGGTGTCTTTTATGTGCCACCGGCACGGAGGCCAGATAGTCACTCTGGCAATGATCATACTCGTATGGTGCTCTTAATACCCTACTAGCACGGGGCTTGAGTGCCAGTAAGGTGATGCTGGTAACGATCATGCTCAAAGGGTGCCTTTTAAGTGCCACTGGTACTGAAACCAGTTAGCCACTCTGTCAATGATCACACTCGTATGGTGCTCATTACACCCTGCTAGCATGGGTTCCAGACTAGTTATCGGTCATCCTTAATGATGACCAGCTGGTTCTTATTGCTCTGACAGCTGAACATGTGTAGAGTTACAGTTGTTGGGGTGAAGGGGGACGAGTTTTATATACAGGTGTGTTTGTGGAATGAAATAGATATGATGATAGAAGCAGTTTCTCCGTGTCCAAAGATCATGTGAAAGAGTGGCACACCCTCAAGTGGTTACGTAAACCGGTCCTTGACACTGCCGGAACTTTCTTCCTGCTTGCTCTTAGTAATTTTAGCCAATTCATGCAATCCAGTACAAGTCTAAACTTGAGAATCTGACCTGTGACTCAGCAGGCTAAGGTGTCCGTGATGACCAGCAAGCTGTAGGTTTTACATTAGAGTGGACTTCTACAAGGTGAATTGCCTTAAAGAGCTCCCTGGTGCTGCAAGGGAGTCAAAGTGGGCACTGAACTACAAGAGGGACTCCACTCCCAGGTTTGCTGTTGAGGTTGACTCTGTGAGCCTTATCTTTTCCCAAAGCATTCACAAGGTAGTGAGGGTTTGTGTCATGGAGCTTCTTCCATAATATGTTAATTAATCCATAGCTGAACCCTAACATGCATAACTACTCTAGATCAGTCAGAGTAGACTGGAGAACAATAATAGCTAAGGGGTTATTCCACAATCCTCAAAACTCTGGAACACCTGAACCAAGGCCCCACTACCAGCTGAAGTTTAAAACCATATCCAGAACAGATACATAAATGCTAATTACCCCATAACTGGGACCTTTACTGGCGGGACCCTGACTACTCTGAGTTTCATCAGACCTGGGAACTATAATGGCTAAGGAGTGGTTCCACAATCCTGAAAACTCTGGAACCCCTAAACCAGGGTCCTACTAGTGGTGTCATACCCAAAACATATAGAGATATACTATTTAACCCATGGCTGGGAACCCTAACAGGTGCTGCTATGCCAGGTTTGAGTAGACTCTGTGTATATTATATATATATATATATATATATATATATATACATATATATATATATATATAATATATATATATATATACATATATATATATATATATATATATATATATATATTATATATATATATATATATATATATATATATATATGTGTGTGTGTGTCTGTCCCAACATCGCTTGACATCAATGCTGGTGTGTTTACGTCCCCGTAACTTAGCGGTTCGGCATAAGAGGCCGATAGAATAAGTACTAGGCTAACAAAGAATAAGTCCTGGGGTTGATTTGCTCAACTAAAGGTGGTGCTCCAGCATGGCAACTGTCAAAATGACAAATAAAAGAAAGAAAAAAGGAAGAATATATCAGGTTGAGTAAAAAGTAAGCAACGTTTTGAACCATGAAGAATTTGTACTGGATTTTTGCCAAGTTTTGAATTTTTATTAAACATTTTTTTGCAATTGTCTAATAATTGTCCTGACTAGGCGCAGGAATGGCTGTGGTAAGTAGCTTGCTAACCAACCACATGGTTCCGGGTTCAGTCCCACTGCGTGGCACCTTGGGCAACTGTCTTCTGCTATAGCCCCGGGCCGACCAATGCCTTGTGAGTGGATTTGGTAGGAGGAAACTGAAAGAAGCCCGTCGTATATATGTATATATATATATATATATATATGTATGTATATGTGTGTATATGTTTGTGTGTCTGTGTTTGTCCCCCTAGCATTGCTTGACAACCGATGCTGGTGTGTTTACGTCCCCATCACTTAGCAGTTTGGCAAAAAGAGACCGATAGAATAAGTACTAGGCTTACAAAGAATAAGTCCCGGGGTCGAGTTGCTAGATTAAAGGTGGTGCTCCAGCATGGCCACAGTCAAATGACTGAAACAAGTAAAAGAGAGTAAAGAGTAATGTAGACGCAGACTTGCCCAAATGCATCAATAAATTAACATTGATATTTTCTTCGCTGCTGTTACAATCATCTGAAATGGAACTGTCAAAGTGCGATATTTGAGCAATTTTGCTATTCAACTTCAAAAAAGGACGTAAAGCAGCTGAAATTCTCTTTACTCTTTTCACTCTTTTACTTGTTTCAGTCATTTTGACAGTTGCCATGCTGGAGCACCGCCTTTAGTCGAGCAAATCGACCCCGGGACTTATTTTGTAAGCCCAGTACTTATTCTATCGGTCTCTTTTCTCTTTTACTTGTTTCAGTCATTTGACTGTGGCCATGCTGGAGCACCGCCTTTAGTCGAGCAAATCGACCCCAGGACTTATTCTTTGTAAGCCCAGTACTTATTCTATCGGTCTCTTTTCTCTTTTACTTGTTTCAGTCATTTGACTGCGGCCATGCTGGTGCACCGCCTTTAGTCAAGCAAATCGACCCCGGGACTGATTCTTTGTAAGCCCAGTACTTATTCTATCGGTCTCTTTTTGCCGAACTGCTAAGTGACGGTGATGTAAACACACCAGCATCGGTTGTCAAGCAATGCTAGGGGAGACAAACACACACACACACACATACATATATATATATATACATATATTTAAGGCGGCGAGCTGGCAGAAATGTTAGCACGCTGAGCGAAATGCGTGGCCGTATTTCGTCTGCCGTTACGTTCTGAGTTCAAATTCCATCGAGGTCGACTTTGCCTTTCATCCTTTTGGGGTCGATAAATTAAGTACCAGTTGCGCACTGGGGTTGATGTAATCGACTTAATCCCTTTGTCTGTCCTTGTTTGTCCTCTCTGTGTTTAGCCCCTTGTGGGTAGTAAAGAAATATATATACATATATACGACAGGCTTCTTTCAGTTTCCATCTACCAAATCCACTCACAAGGCATTGGTCGGCCCGGGGCTATAGCAAGAGATATTTGCCCAAGATGCCACGCGATATCAATGAAATGTTGGGTGAGGAAATGACCAGTGAGTGGTCAGCTTGAAAATGGTTTAAACGATTTCACAGCAGCGACCTGAGCCTTGAAAATCGTGAGTGTAGTGGACACCCATCTGTCATCGATGACACTCAATCAAAGACCATCATCGAGAAAGATCCATGTAAAACCACTAAAGAACTGGCAAAAGAACTTCAAGTTAGCCAGAAAACTGACAGCAACCATTTGCATGTGATCAGAAAATCAAAAAAGCTTGACAAATGAGTACGACATGATTTGAATGAAAATCAGAAAATGCACAGATATGAAATTTGCTCATTGCTTTTTTCCATAACTAGACCGATCCATTTCTTGACCGTATTGTAACTTGAATTGTAAAGTGAATTCTGTACAGTAATAAAAAGATGTTGGACCAAAGTGAAGCGCCAAAAACCTTCCCTAACCCCAAGCTCTTCAAAAGGAAGGTTATGGTGACTATTTGGTGGTGTACTGCTGGACTCTTCTTAAAACATGCAGAAACACGTTGCCCTTAAATTGCCAAAATGAACAAAAAACTGCTAATCTTCCATCCCAAACTGGTCAATATCCTCCCGAAGAACCTGAGGAACCTGCATGGGGTGAATGCGGATGTCTTTAAAGTAGGACTGGATCTCTTCCTGTCAGGTGTCCAGGATGAACCAACTTCACGGCAGGAGGTGCAGATGAGGGCAGCTGCATCGAACTCTCTCATGCACCAAATGGCAGTTGCTAAAAAGCATTCGTGAGGTAAAATCATGTAGCAACACCAAATGGCGGTGCCCCAGCATGGCCACAGCTCAAGAGCTGAAACTGGAAAACATAAACATAAACAGAAGAGGGCCAATCATTCTTCATGACAATGCTTGACCATGTTTCACAAATGACGCTCCAGAAGTTGAGGGAACTTGACTACAAAGTTCTTGCCCACCCAGCTTATTCCCCAGACCGTTCTCTTACCGACTACCACTTTTTCAAGCACCTTGATGGTTTCCTGCAAGAGAAGGTGTTCAAAATTCAAACTGATGCTGAATATGTGTGCAAAGAGTTCATCAGCTCCAGAACTCCAGATTTTTATGTTACGAGAAGAAACAAATTTGTTACAATTTGGCAAAAATTTTGTGCTACGAAACTTTGAGGCGTAGAAGTGGCTGTGTGGTAAGTAGCTTGCTTACCAACCACATGGTCCCAGGTTCAATCCCACTGTGTGGCACCGTGGGCAAGTGTCTTCTACTATAGCCTCAGGCCGACCAAGGCCTTGTGAGTGGATTTGGTAGACGGAAACTGAAAGAAGCCCGTCGTATATATGTATATATATATAATATATATATATATGTATGTGTGTATATATGTTTGTGTTTGTCCCTCTAACATCGCTTGACACCCAATGCTGGTGTGTTTACATCCCCGTAACTTAGCAGTTCGGCAAAAGAGACTGATAGAATAAGTACTAGGCTTACAAAGAATAAGTCCTGGGGGTTGATTTGCTCGACTAAAGGCGGTGCTCCAGCATGGCCACAGTCAAATGACCGAAACAAGTAAAAGAGTAAAAATGTGTTGATTGTAATGGTGCTTGCTTTGATGAATAAAATTTCCGCATTGTTGAAATATTTTGTGATGAATTTCATGTTTCAAAACATTGTTTACTTTTTACACCTCCTGATATATATATTTATATATATATATGGGTGTGTCTTTGTTTTGAAGTGTATAGCGTGACATTGACAGTGAGCCAACTGCGACAGGAAGGTTTAATGTTGAATTGATATGAAGGTGTAAAGAAATAATTGTGTGAGAGTGTGGAACAGGTGTGTTTCAATGGCATGTGTCTCTTCTCTCTCTCTCTACATGCACACACGTGTGGAGGTGCATGGCTTATTGGTAAGGCTGTTGGAGTCATGATCTTAAGATTCTGGTTTCAATTCCTGGGCCAGGCAATACATTGTGTTCTTGAGCAAAACACTTTATTTCACTCCAGAAACAGACTCTCTTAAATGCCTGGATGCGAAGGTGCATGGCTTAGTGGTTAGGGTGTTGGACTCATGATTGTAAGATTGCGGTTTCAATCTTGGACTGGTTGATGCATTGTGTCCTTGAGCAAGACCCTTTACTTCACATTGCTCCAGTCCACTCAGCTGGCAAAAATGAGTTGTACCTGTGATTCAAAAGGGCCAGCCTCATCACACAGGATGTTATACTGAATCTCCCTGAGAACTACATTAAGAGTATGCATTGTGTCAAACAAAGCAAGTTTTATACATATGTGAATAATACAAGGTATGTATACAGGCGCAGTAGTGGCTGTGTGGTAAGTAGCTTGTTTACCAACCACATGGTTCCGGGTTCAGTCCTACTGCGTGGCACCTTGGGCAAGTGTCTTCTGCTATAGCCCCGGGCTGACCAATGCCTTGTGAGTGGATTTGGTAGACAGAAACTGAAAGAAGCCTGTCATATATATGTATATATGTGTGTGTTTGTGTGTCTGTATTTGTCCCCCTAGCATTGCTTGACAGCCGATGCAGGTGTGTTTACGTCCCCGTCACTTCGCGGTTCGGCAAAAGAGATCGATAGAATTAAGTACTGGGCTTACAAAGAATAAGTCCCGGGGTCGATTTGCTCGATTAAAGGCGGTGCTCCAGCATGGCCGCAGTCAAATGACTGAAACAAATAAAAGAGTAAAGAGTAAGAGTGTGTATATGAATGTTTTTTATTTGTTTACTGCCCACAAGGGCCAAACAAGGACAGACAAACGGATTAAGTTGATTATAGCAACCCAAGTGCTCAACTGGTACTTAATTTATTGACCCCAAAAGGATGAAAGGCAAAGTCGACCTCGGCGGAATTTGAACTCGGAACGTGGAGGCGGAAGAAATGCTGCTCAGCATTTTGTCCTGCGTGCTAACGATTCGCCAGTGTGCCACCTTAGTAATAATAATAATGGTTTCAAATTTTGCCACAAGGGCAGCAGTTTTTTTTTGGGAGGAAATGAGTTGAATATATCGACCCCCTAAAAGATGAAAAGCAAAGCTGTCTTTGACAGAATTTGAACTTGGAACATAATGATAGGCGAAATACCGCTAAACATTTTGTCTGGTGTGCTATCAATTCTGCCAGTTCACTGCCTTAATAATAATAATAATAATAATAATAATAATAATAATTAATGGCCTGATGCAGTACCAGGCAGTGGCTCTCATGGCTTCTGATCTTAACTGATTGGAAGTGTCATCATGTACATTGTTTTGTCTTGGTATAAAAGATGGGCTACAGCAAATATTCTGCTCAATACCACAGATTTGCTTGTCAGTTGTTTGACCTTAACCAGTTGAGCATGTCCCTTAGTGGCTGACGATATGTGCATCTCTGATCAGGAGCAGAAGTAGTGGGGGAGCATCATAGCCATGTGTTGAGAGGGATTCTTTGAGGTTTGAATAATTCACCTCTGGAAATATGGGTGGTTCCTTTCACATCCTTAAACAACCCTTATTCAGGGACCTTTTAAGTGGGATGGGTTACTCGACCAGAAGAAAATTCTAACTGGGCCCCACCTGCAAGGTCATGTGCTGTTTATCTTGATATGAGATCACCATGTCGCGCACATATGGTTGTGATGCATGTGCCTGGTGTACCCTTATCAGACAAATAGTCATGATGGGTATACTGGACTTCATATATTTTACCCCAATGTCGTCACTTTGATGGCATATGCTGCTCTCTCACTCAATAATAGTAATAATGTTAATAATAATAACAGTAATAGTAATAATGATAATAACAGTAATAATAATAATTTGAAATTTTGCCACAAGGGTAGCAATTTGTGGGGAGGGGTTGAGTCAGTTACAGTGACCCTTGTGTTGAACTGTACATCTAAACGTTTTCTTTTTTTTCTCTTTGTTTTCTGCTGGACTCTCCTACCATGACCCTCACCACAATCAGCCAAATGCAACAACCTGCTGGACAGCACCACCTGTACAGACCACGACAACGAAGTCTTTTGCCGGGCCTGTTATGCTAAGCACTTTGGTCCAAAGGGCTACGGGTTTGCTGGAGGAGCCTCAGGACTTTCCATGGACACTGGTGACCCGGCCGAGGTCACACGCAAGTAAGCACAGTACCCTCCCTCTCTCGTTTTGGCTCTCTTTCTCCTCCTCCTTTATCTTTCTCTCCTCTCTCTCTCCTTTCTTCCTCATTCCCTCACTTTCTCCTTTCTTTCATTTATATTTCTCTTCCTCTTTCTCCTCTCTCTCTTTTTCTCTTTCTTCTCTCTCTCCTTTCTTTCTCTTTTCTTTCTCTCCTGTCTTTCTCTCCTCTCTCTCTCCACTCTTTCTCTCTCTCCACTCTTTCTCTCTCTCCTCTCTTTCTTTCTCCTCTCTTTCTCTCTCTCCCTCTCTTTCTCTTTCTCCTCTCTCTTTCTCTCTCCCTCCTCTCCTCTCTTTCTCTCTTCTCTTTCCTCTCCTCTCTTTCTCTCTCTCCCTCTTTCATCTCTCTGTCTTCTCTCCCTTTCTCCTTTATGTCTGACTTTCTTTCACTCCCACTTTCTCACTCTACTTTCATTTTTTCCATTGTTCCTTTCCCATTTTTTTCTCTCCTCTTCCTCTCTCTCTCCCTCTCCCCCCAAACATCAACCTTGATTTTTCCATTCTACACAGACACACTTCAACCCTTCCTGAAATGTGCTGTCTCCCCCCCGCTTCCCCCAACGCCACTCCGTCTCTCCCCTATGCCACTCCACACCACCCCCTCCACTGCACCCAACCTCCACCCATATTCTTTCCAAACCCTCTCCGACCCAACCATCACTCCGCTCCCTCTGCGCTACAACCTGTACCAGCGAGTCAAGAAAGTGGACATGTGTTACAGCCACCATGCCACACTCCTACACCACCCACACTACCACACTGTCTACAATACCACCACCACCATCATCATTACCATCACCACTGCCATCACCATCACAATCACTACTACCTATTTCTTTATATCCCACAAGGGGATAAACATAGAGGGGACAAACGAGGACAGATAAAGGGATTAAGTCAATTACATCGACCCCAGTTCATAACTGGTACTTATTTAATCGACCCCGATAGGATGAAAGGCAAAGTCAACCTCAGCGGAATTTGAACTCAGAACGTAACAGCAGACGAAATAGCTATTTCTTTATTGCCTACAAGGGGCTAAACATAGAGGGGACAAACAAGGACATACAAACGGATTAAGATGATTATATCGACCCCAGTACGTAACTGGTACTTAATTTATTGACCCCAAAAGGATGAAAGGCAAAGTCGACCTCTGCGGAATTTGAATCCAGAATGTAACGGCAGACGAAATACCTATTTCTTTACTACCCACAAGGGGCTAAACATAAAGGGGACAAACAAGGACAGACAAAGGGATTGAGTCGATTACATCAACCCCAGTGTGTAACTGGTACTTATTTAATCGACCCCGAAAGGATGAAAGGCAAAGTTGACCTTGGCGGAATTTGAACTCAGAACATAAAGGCAGACGAAATACCGCTAAGCATTTCGACTGGTGTACTAACGATTCTGCCAGCTCGTTGCCGCTATAACCAGCATCACCACCATCACTGTCACCACCTCCACCGTTATCACCTCTACAGTCACTGCTCCTACCACTCACCATCCATTGCCACCATCCTCATCATCTCCATTACCCCCGTCTTCCCTGTCCCCACTACCTTTACCACCATCCCCTTTGCCACCAGCCCCACCAACTTTCCACTTCCTTCATCTCCACTCTCACTCTCACGACCACCAACCCCCAGCACAACCTATTACCATACCCACCCATCCACCCATCTATCCACCCATCCCTGCAACCACACCAGCTTCAGCATCATCTCTCTGTCTCTACTTTCAGGAACGTCTCCCACCTAGCTGAGGCCCATGCTGCTCCCATCCTCAGCACCAATGGCACTGCAACAGCAAAACCTCGATGGGGCAGTTCCGACATGTGCCCTCGATGTAACAAGGCTGTGTATATGGCTGAGAAAGTGATTGGTGCTGGAAAGGTGAGTGAAATAACCCCTGTCCCCTCATATTTACTTGTAAAAATTCTTCTTTGAGAAGAATCGCATCGCCCAAGCCTTCAGAGAAGAATATGAACCATGTTCATGAGGAGACCTATTGAGTCAAGTACGTCAACATCAAAATAAAAATCAAATGGAAATTGTAGTTAAGATACCTGTGCCGGTGACATGTAAAAAGCACCGTCCGAACGTGGCCGATGCCAGCGCCACCTTGACTGGCTTCTGTGCCGGTGACACGTAAAAAGCACCAACCGATCGTGGCCGTTTGCCAGCCTCGTCTGGCCCCCGTGCCGGTGGCACATAAAAAGTACCATCCGACCGTGACCATTTACCAGCCTCCTCTGGCCCTTGTGCCAGTGGCACGTAAAAAGCACCCACTACACTCATGGAGTGGTTGGCGTTAGGAAGGGCATCTCAGCCATAGAAACAATGCCAGATCAGACAGGAGCCTGGCGCAGACTCCTGGCTTCCCAGACCCCTTTTTATTTATTATTTTATACTTTACTTAATTATTATGTTTTTATCGTATATTTAATTTTTTTATATGATACAATTTAATTATATCATTGTTATTTCATTGTTGAATTGATAAAAGGTGGTTCTTTAACTTAACATATATATATATATATATATATAGTTGGAATTTACAAAAAAACAAAAGACGAAGACAGGTGTGTAAACAATAAACAGGTGTGTTAGTTTAATGCTTGCGAAGGTATGAAAGTCTTTTACGTTTCGAGCCTATGCTCTTCTACAGAAAGGAACATGAGAAAATAACCAGAGAGAGAATAAAAAAAAGCTTTAGTGGCTAGTGGTCAGTCATATATTTGCATGTATCTTTGCCTCAGCATCATATAGTCTTTTACTTGTTTCAGTCATTTGAATGCAGCCATGCTGGAGCACCGCCTTTAGTCAAGCAAACCGACCCCGGGACTTATTCTTTGTAAGCCCAGTACTTATTCTATCGGTCTCTTTTGCCGAACCGCTAAGTGACGGGGACGTAAACACACCAGCATCGGTTGTCAAGCGATGTTCTGGGGACAAACACAGACACACAAACATATACATATATATATATATACATATACATATATATACATATATACAACAGGCTTCTTTCAGTTTCCGTCTACCAAATCCACTCAGAAGGCATTGGTCGGCCCGGGGCTATAGCAGAAGACACTTGCCCAAGATGCCATGCAGTGGGACTGAACCCCGAACCATGTAGTTAGTAAGCAAGCTACTTACCACACAGCCACTCCTGCGCCTATGATGGTTTTAAATGAGCTTCACCATCATACTAGCAGTGGTGTTAGTTTTCAGTAATAAAAACTAGCAAGGCGCAGGAGTGGCTGTGTGGTAAGTAGCTTGCTAACCAACCACATGGTTCCGGGTTCAGTCCCACTGCATGGCATCTTGGGCAAGTGTCTTCTACTATAGCCTCTCACCGACCAAAGCCTTGTGAGTGGATTTGGTAGATGGAAACTGAAAGAAGCCCATCGTATATATATGTATGCGTGTGTGTGTTTGTGTGTGTGTTTGTCCCCTAGCATTGTTTGACAACCGATGGTGGTGTGTTACGTCCCCGTAACTTAGTGGTTTGGCAAAAGAGACCGATAGAATAAGTACTGGGCTTACAAAGAATAAGTCCTGGGGTAAATTTGCTCGATTAAAAGGCGGTGCTCCAGCATGGCCGCAGTGAAATGACTGAAACATGTAAAAGAGTAAATGAATTTGCTATTATGTCTGTCTGTGTGTCTCTATTATTACAGTCTATTCACAGTTCTGATTTGATGTTGTTTTTGTTCTTCTCTTTCAGACTTACCATAAGGTCTGCTTCCGGTGTTCCACGTGTAACAAATCCTTGGATTCCACCACATTGTGTGACAAAGGCTGCGAGATTTACTGCAAAGGTGAGTGTTTTTGTAGGTGGGGAGAGGAGAACAGGTGATCGACATTTGCATGTGTGTATTTTGTTTGTTCCTTTTCGAGCCACACCTGGCTCATAAGGGCCGGTTTCCTGATTTCCTTGGCATATAGGTTCCCCACCTGGACGGGGAACCAGTCCATCGCAGGTGAGCTGTAAGATGCAGGTGGAAAGAGTCAGCAGAAGTTCGCCATTACCTTCTGCCGGAGCAGATTTTAGGTGTTTTGCTCATAAACACACACACATCACCCAGTCTGAGATTTGAACCCATGATCCCTCAACCACGAGTCTGCTGCTCTAACCACTAGGCCATGTGCCTCCACAAATATTCCTTCTCGAGCCATGCCTGGCTCATAAGGGCCGGTTTCCTTGGTGTATAAGTTCCTCACCTGGACGGGACGCCAGTCCGTCGCAGGTGAGCTGCAAGATGCAGGAGGAAAGAGTGAGAGAAAGTTGTGGCAAAAGAGCCAGCAGAAGTTTGCCATTACTTTCTGCCGGAGCCGCGTGGAGCTTAGGTGTTTTCACTCATAATCACAAACATCGCCTGGTCTGAGATTTGAACCTGCGATCCCTCGACCGCAAGTCCGCTGCTCTAACCACCAGGCCATGTGCCTCCACATGCATGCATGTATGTATGTGTGTATGTGTTTCTTTATGTCCCCCTATCTTCCCTTAACTCATTAATCCTTGCTCATCCCCCCTTCAACCCTACCCCTTCTGCTAGTCTGCCTCCCTTCACCATCACCCCCCCCCCCATCACTTCGTTTGTCACTACCCTAAAATCCTGCGTGCCGCTTCTTCAGTTCACATTGACCCCTTGTGGGGCCACTCAGGTACTTCATTGCCATGATCTATCTCTTGCAGCCCCTACTGTTCATTTTCTCATTCTCTCCCCTTTACCCCTTACCCCTTACCCCTGCTAGATGTGAGTAGCCATGCAGACCCTCTACGAGAACCTGCTCTCCTCCATTTTCTCATAGTTCATAAATCAATGTCTCATCGACAAGCATGAAGCAAATTAGTGATAAAACCACTAATATGCAATTCAAACAATGATAGACATAAACCAAATCATAGAGAAAAAATAAAATATATTTTTAGGCGCAGGAGTGGCTGTGTGGTAAGTAGCTTGCTAACCAACCACATGGTTCCGGGTTCAGTCCCACTGCGTAACACCTTGGGCCAGTGTCTTCTACTATAGCCTTGGGCCGACCAAAGCCTTGTGAGTGGATTTAGTAGACGGAAACTGAAAGAAGCCCGTCGTATATATATATATATATATATATATAATATATATATATAATATATATATATATATGTGTGTATGTGTGTGTATATGTTTGTCCTCACCAACATCACTTGACAACCAATGCTGGTGTGTTTATGTCCCCGTTACTTAGCGGTTCAGCAAAAGAGACCGATAGAATAAGTACTGGGCTTACAAAAGAATAAGTCCCGGGGTTGAGTTGCTCGATTAAAGGCGGTGCTCCAGCATGGCCGCAGTCAAATGATTGAAACAAGTAAAAGAGTAAAAGAGTATATAACTAGTTCACAAAAAGTATAAAAATGAATAAGCAATATGTAATAATATAATATAATATATATATATATATATATATATATTGCTTATTCATTTTTGTACTTTTTGTGAACTAGTTATGTTTTATAATATATTTTATTTTTTCTATATGATTTGGTTTATGTCTATCATTGTTTGAATTGCATAATAGTGTTTTTTCTCTAATTTATATAAATTATATATTTATATTGTGAAATTTTGATTTAATACTAAATTGAATTTTCCCCTGTAAGTTTGGAGTTATATTCCCTAATATTATTATTATACATACACACACATATATATATATATATATATATATATAGAAATACGAAATGGGACAAGAATGCAAAACATCCAGAAGATGATACAAAAAACACGGATGGGTCATTCAAAGCCTTTAATCTTCAGTCAAGAACCGGATCATCCTTGCAATTTTGGCTGTGTTTTTTGTATCGTCTTCTGGATGTTTTGTGTTCTTGTCCCATTTTGTATTTTATATATAGCGTCGTACGTACATTTTGTTCTCTTACACATCATCATCATCATTATTTAGCGTCCGCTTTCCATGCTAGCATGGGTTGGACGGTTCAACTGGGGTCTGGGAAGCCAGGGGCTGCGCCAGGCCCAGTCTGATCCGGCAGTGTTTCTACAGCTGGATGCCCTTCCTAACGCTAACCACTCCGTGAGTGTAGTGGGTGCTTTTTACGTGCCACCTGCACAGGTGCCAGACGGGGCTGGCAAACGGCCACGGATGGATGGTGCTTTTTACGTGCCACTGGCACGGAGGCCAGGCGAGGCTGGCAACGGCCATGATCGGATGGTGCTTTTTACGTGCCACCGGCACGGGGGCCAGGCGAGGCTGGCAATGACCACGATCAGATGGTACTTTTTACGTGCCACCGGCACGGGGGCCAGGCGAGGCTGGCAACAGCCACGAATGGATGGTGCTTTTTACGTGCCACCGGCATGGAGGCCAGTCGGGGTGGCGCTGGCCACGGCCACGATCAGATGGTTCGCTTACGTGTCACCGGCACTGGTATCGCAGCTGCAATTTCTATTGATGTTGATCGACTTCGATTTTGGTTCTGATTTCTGATATCTGATTTGATATTATATATTTATATTGTGAAATTTGATTTAATACTAAATTGAATTTTTCCCTGTAAGTTTGGAGTTATACTCCCTAATATTATTATTATTATTATACACATATATATACTTTGTTTCTCTTGTATTCCAGCTTGCTACAACAAACAGTTCGGACCAAAGGGCTATGGTTTTGGCGCTGCCCTAGTGAGGACGACATAAACAGCGGAACTTCTTTTGAATAATTATTATAAGTGCATTAACTGCTATTTCTACACAGCACGGGACCAGCAACAAGTGATAGTACCATGCACACACAAACGCACACACTGTATTAACCTTAAAATGGACACTGTATGAAAATACATATAGCCAAATATTTGCCATTATTTCTCCTTCCTTAGATGTAGCAAATAGTTATAGATCTTAGAAGAAATACAGAATATATTCTTGGAAGTTAACTTCTAAATGTAACCCCTGTCTTAGACCCTCTTATACACATCAAGGGACCAAGCAATAGTGTTAGAAGCACACATATTTTTGTTTTTGTATTTTTGGGTGGGTCACGTTGCCAACTGAACACACACGTTGGTTGTATTTCACTTCAGTATTATTATCTTTGTCAAATGTTTTGCTTATTTATTCACATTCTTTTGAATTAATCATGCTTTATCTTGGTGTGACTGTTCAGATGATATTGTAGGGCATGTGTGATAGGCTGGATCTGACCAGTTTGAACATAAAACATGTAGGATATTGGAACTGGATGTAACCGGTTTAAATATTATGGCACCAAGCTTACAGAATTATTATCATGCTGGACAAAATATTTAGTAGCTTTTCTCCCAGTGCTTCATGTTCTGAGTTCAAATACCACCAAGGTCAGCTTTGCTTATCATTCTTTCAGGGTCAATAAATTAAGTACCAGTGGAGTACTGAGGCCAGTGTAATTGGCTCATCCCCTCCCCCAAAATTGCTGCCCTTGTGACAAAATTCGAAACCATAATTATTAAGGTAACGAACTGGCAGAATCGTTGGCACACTGAACGAAATACTTAGCGGTATTTCACCTGTCACTGCGTTCTGAGTTCAAATACAGCCGAGGTCAACTTTGCCTTTCGTCCTTTTGGGGTCGATAAATTAAGTACCAGTGAAACACTGGGGCCATGTAATCAACCAGTCCCCTCCCAACAAATTTGAGGCCTTGTGGCTCCAGTATTATTATTATTATTATTATTATTATTATCATTATTATTAAGGTAACGAGATGGTAAACTCATTAGCATCGCAAGCAAATGCTTAGCGGTATTTCGTCTGTCTTTATGTTCTGAGTTCAAATTCTGCCAAGGTTGACTTTGCCTTTCATCCCTTCAGGTTCAATAAATTAAGTACCAGTTATGCACTGGGGTCAATGTAATCGACTTACCCCTCCCCTCCAAATTTCAGGCCTTGTGCCTTTAGTAGAAAGGATCATTATTATTATTATTATTATTTAAGGTGGTGAGCTGGCAGAATTGTTAACGTACTGGACAAAATGCTCAGTAGCATTTTAGCCATCCTTATGTTCTGAGTTCAAATTCCACCGAGGTCGACTTTGCCTTTCATCCTTTAGGGGTCGATAAATTAAGTACCAGTTACGCACAGGGGTCGATATAATCGACTTAATTCCTTTGTCTGTCCTTGTTTGTCCTCTCTGTGTTTAGCCCTTTGTGGATAGTAAAGAAATAGGTATTTCCTCTGCCGTTACGTTCAGAGTTCAAATCCCGCTGAGGTCGACTTTGCCTTTCATCTTTTCAGGGTCGATTAAATAAGTACCAGTTACGCACTGGGGTTGATGTAATCGACTTAATCCATTTGTCTGTCCTTGTTTGTCCCCTCTATGTTTAGCCCCTTGTGGATAGTAAAGAAATAGGTATTTCGTCTACCGTTACGTTCTGAGTTCAAATTCTGCTGAGGTCAACTTTGCCTTTCGATAAATAAGTACCAGTTGCGCACTGGGGTCGATGTAATCGACTTAATCCCTTTGTCTGTCCTTGTTTGTCCCCCCCTATATTTAGCCCCTTGTGGGTAGTAAAGAAATAGGTATTTCGTCTGCTGCTACATTCTGAGTTCAAATTCCGCCAAGGTCAACTTTGCCCTTCATCCTTTTGGAATCGATAAATTAAATACCAGTTTCCCACTGGGGTCGATGTAATCGACTTAATCCCTTTGTCTGTCCTTGTTTGTCCCCTCTATGTTTAGCCCCTTGTGGATAGTAAAGAAATAGGTATTTCGTCTGCTGCTACATTCTGAGTTCAAATCCCGCTGAGGTCAACTTTGCCTTTCATCCTTTTGGAGTTGATAAATTAAGTACCAGTTATGCACTGGGGTCGATGTAATCGACTTAATCCCTTTGTCTGTCCTTGTTTGTCCCCTCTATGTTTAGCCCCTTGTGGATCATTACAGCACTAAAGAAAATGCTTAATTGCATTGCTTCTGACTCTTTGTTCTGAGTTCAATTGCTGCCGAGGTGGACTTATAAGTCCCAGTTGAGCATGAGGGTCAATGTGATCAACCCTAACCCTCACTCTGCTTCCCTCCGAACAGCCAGCCCTGTACCAAAATTCACAAGCGTTATTTTTGAATTCTGCAACCTTATTAGTAATGATGAAATCCCATTCACATTCCCACACTGCTTGTAGATTATTCATGCTGTCAGCCACTCCCTGTGCTTAAGGACCCGGGGACAAGCAAATAATATTTGTGTGTCCTGAGAAAGAAAGGTTTACCTCATTGTTGATAAAGTTAATCGTAATGAAAAAACTCTGAGAGATCAATCAGTAGAGTGATTTATGGGTTAAATTATTAGATAAGTAAATATCTAAATGAATGGTAAAAAAAAAAAAAATGAAGTGAAATACAGTCAGTGTGTGTGTGAGAGAGATTTAGTTAGCAGCATGACCCTCCCAAAGTACAATATTTGTTTTTGCACACGATTTCACATAAAACAAATATGTACATGTTTGTATATATGTATACCTATGTGTACACATAAATAAAAATACAAGTACATATATATATATATGTGTGTGTGTGTGTGTGTGTATATATATATATATATATATATATATATATACATACATACACATACATACATACATACAAATACGTTATTTATGTTTACAAAAAAAAATTATATACATACACACACAGAGATGTGTAGAAGTCAATATCTACTTACACACCTATGTATGCACTCACATTTATGTACACACAGAGAGATGTGTAAAAATACACACACAGACACACAATCTAACTATGTAATTTAGTCTAACCAAATGAATTCTTTAGTCTTTAGACTTAACCCAAACCACACAAAAAACAAACCCATTTGTATTTATCGATATCCTTAATATCTCATGCTGCCTGCCATTTAGTCCTACTTTTTTCTTTGCTTCCCATTTACCAAACTGATACAAGCAATAATAAATACACCAACAGACCATCTGATAACGGAGCCCCAGTTTTATTTGATTGCGAACCTTAGCAATCTGGGTTCAATCCCCACCGAGTCCAATTTTGCCTTCCATCTCCCCAAGAGTTAGTTACGCAGTTGAGTCGCAGTGGATTACTGGTACTCATTATTGACTCCCGGCGAGCTGGCAGAAACGTTAGCACGCCGGACGAAATGCTTAGCGGTATTTCGTCTGCCGCTACGTTCTGAGTTCAAATTCCGCCTAGGTCGACTTTGCCTTTCATCCTTTCGGGGTCGATAAATTAAGTACCAGTTACGAACTGGGGTTGATGTAATCGACTTAATACCTATGTCTGTCCTTGTTTGTCCCCTCTATGTTTAGCCCCTTGTGGGTAATAAAGAAATAGGTACTCATTATTGACTCCCGGATTTTAAGGGTTTGTTCGGAATCCTTTAGTTCCTAGCCAAAGAACATTCTTACGGTATTTTCCAGAATACAAGTTGAATTTTTTTAGGACCAAAATTTATAGCCTCAAAAATGGTAGGTTGACTTATATACACCGAGAAGACTTTTGGAGGACCAACAATTCTGTGTGGAACACAGCAGGATTTGGAAAGATAGTGATGTTGCTTGAATGTTTATATTGTATACACCATATGTAGACTTGTACGATGGAAATATTGGGTTGTCTGGAAAGTTCTTGCCGATTTTTAAAGGAAAGAAAAAGTTCAATAAATACTTGCCATTACATTTTTAATCAACCAAATATGAACCATTTTGTTGCACAATGCGTCTCCATCTTTCCTTAAATGTGAAAATACCCTCTTCCCAGAATTGAGCTGGTTTCATGGCAAAGAATTCATCAAGGTATCTTTTTATGTCATCCAAGGAGTTGAAATTTTTACCATTAAGACTATTCTGCAGAGACCTGAATAAGTGGAAATCCGAAGGAGCAATATCTGGTGAATATGGAGGGTGGGGTAACACATCTCAGCCGATCTGCAGCAATTTTTGTCTGGTTCTCAGAGCATCAAGTGCCGAAAATGAACTTTCTTATCTTCCATTTTAAAGGGTTACAGAATTAACACAGGTTATAGGAACATAAACCTTCTTCCACGAAAAGATAGCTGAAACTGTGCTCTAAATGGAGGTGGAGTCAAATCCTATTTTATGGACTCAACCACGTTCTAAAATAAGTCGAAATGTAAGCTACTATAAATCGGCACAAACTTTCCAGACAACCCAATATATATATATATTTTTTTTATCTAGTTTCAGCTCACGAGCTGTGGCCATGCTGGGGCACCGCCATTTGGTGTTGCTACATGATTTTACTTCACGAATGCTTTTTAGCGATTGCCATTTGGTGCATGAGAGAGTTCAATGCAGCTGCCCTCATCTGCACCTCCTGCCGTGAAGTTGGTTCATCCGGGACACCTGACAGGAAGAGATCCAGTTTTATTTTAAAGACATCTGCATCCACCCCATGCAGGTCTCTCAGGTTCTTTGGTAGGATATTGAAGAGCTGTGGGCCTCGGAAGCCCAGGCTATCACAGTATCTTGTCTTACATCTTGATGGCAAATTTGGAGTCCTTGGCACTATGCAGTGGCGCCCAGTTCTAGTATCTGTAACTCTCGATGCCAAAGTTTGGGACAAGTCCTTCCAGGATCTTCCAGATGTATATTATGGCTTATATTTCTTGCCTACGCTCTAAGGAATAGAGTTTTAATCTCTTGAGTCTTTCCCAATAGCTTATATGCCAAAACAACTGACCAACTATTCCATGTGAAACGTAGCAGGATTTTGAAGAATAATTACTGAATGTTTCCACCATATATTATGTCGACTTGTGTACTGGAAAATGCTGGAGTTCATCTCTGAACAAACCAGTTCTTGTTGCAATTTGTTGCCTACTGGGTTTTGTCTCGGGGTTAAAACATGGCCAGGAATTTCAGCTGAATCTGGTATTTATTTCATTCTACGTTGCCCCTGCCAGAATTTTGGCTGTGTATACATGTGTGTGTATATGTGTATGGAGAATGTGTGTTAAATGATGATGATTACGTATGAATTAACATGCATGTGTATATACTTGTGTGCATGTATGTATATTTGACTTTTTTTTTACTAGAATTCCTGGATATAAGGAACTGCTTTAAAATAAAGAAAAAGTTGTGTATATGTGTGTATGACTGTGAATATATATGAATGTATATATATATATATGTATGTGTGTGTATAGTTGTATGTACACACGTGTGTATATATGTGCATGTAGGTATGACTGTATTTATGTACATGTATGTATGTATGTTTTACATGTTTGTATGTACGTGTGTGTATATATGTATATACATATATACACAAGCATGAATGTAATGTGTATATTATGTGTGCTTGTATTTGTACATATGTATATTGTGCGTATACACATATATATATATATATATATATACATACATATATATATACATACATACATATACATATATATATACATACATACATACACAGGTATATATTTGTATATGTGTGTATCTTGTGTATATATATGTTTGTATGTATATAAGAAATAGGGACCCTGCATCCCTGTGTGTCATAACAGGTAACTAAAGTAGGGGTTGGCATCTGAAAGGGCATCCAGCCATAAAATGCTGCCTTATAATGACCCACCTAACCCATGCTAGCATCGAAAAGTGGATGTAAAAATCAATGAAAATACTCCCGTAATTAACCCCCCCCCTCTTACACACAACTATTTGTAACAAATTCTTCCTAACGATTTATTGGCCATTTTTTAATTAATAAAATTTATTTCTTTTTCACTTAAAATATTTTGTGTGTTTTCTTTATTTTTTTAATTTGTTTCAGGCAATGGACAGTGGCCATTCTGGGGTCATTTTTGCTACAATCTTAAGCTTTAAGTAAAATTATAACGATTTGGTCTTAAACTGTGTGGTATGTAGCTTGCTAACCAACCACATGGCTCAGGGTTCAGTCCCACTGCGTGGCATCTTGGGCAACTGTCATCTGCTATAGCCCAGGGCCGACCAATGCCTTGTGAGTGGATTTGGTAGACGGAAACTGAAAGAAACCTGTCGTATATATGTATATCTATATATATGTTTGTGTGTCTGTGTTTGTCCCCCTAGCATTGCTTGACAACTGATGCTGGCGTGCTTACGTCCCCGTCACTTAGCGGTTCGGCAAAAAGAGACCGATAGAATAAGTACTGGGCTTACAAAGAATAAGTCCCGGGGTCGATTTGCTCGACTAAAGGCGGTGCTCCAGCATGGCCGCAGTCAAATGACTGAAACAAGTAAAAGAGTAAAAGAGTAAGAGTTAAACTAATTTTGCCTGTAAATTTGAAACGTTTATATTAATTTAGCATTAGAATTCTTCAAGTTGTATAGAAATAGTTAATGTCTGCATCATTCGAAAGAGAAATAAATTCTGCACAAGGTGTAATAGATAGAAATGATTTGTATGGCGTTAGTAACAAAATATTTTGTAAGAAATAGAACTTTTATTAGCAATAATAAATTTATTGTAGCTTTGAGGGTTTCAAACGAAGAGAGATAACTCCAGTCACATTGCAGTTTTCTCCCTTGGTTAGACGCACATTTTTCCTTGCTCTTCATGTGTGTGTGTGTGTGTGTGTGTATGTATATATATATACACACACACAAACATATATAAAAATGAGTATATGTTTATGTATGCATAACTTGGGATCTTTTCGGTTTGAACGGCAGTTTTTAACATAATTTCTAGGTAACTAAAAACACTTTTAAACTTCCTATACTGGTAGAATGTGTTTATAAAACATCTTTTTCTCTTGGCTTTATTGAGAAGATTCTATAGTTTGTAACATGTTTTTTTTTCTGCAATTTCAACCAATCAATGACGTCCATTGAGGTAAACAACATTCTGTGCCGCATGAATATGTCCCTCGTTTAAGAAACAGATACCCTTCCCCCACCCCTAACCCTAAAACAGATTGAAATGCAATAGATCGATACTAGGGTCATAATTATGGGTGACAATTTCATATGACACCGCTAGAAAAAACGGCCGTTCAAACCGTAAAGATCCTTAACTTGTTTCAGGCATTAAGACTGCGGCCATACTGTGGGACCACCTTGAAGGATTTTTAGTCGAATGAATCAACAATATTTATTTTCTTTTTAAGCCTACTTATTTTATCGTAAGTTTTTAAAATAAAAAAGTTAAGGAGTAGCTGTGTGGTAAGTAGCTTGCTTACCAACCACATGGTCCTGGGTTCAGTCCCACTGCACAGCACCTTGGGCAAGTGTCTTCTACTATAGCCTCGGGCCGACCAAAGCCTTGTGAGTGGATTTGGTAGACGGAAACTGAAAGAAGCCTGACCTATATATGTATGTATGTATATATACATATATATATATACTGGCACCTGTGTTGGTGGCACATAAAAAACACCATCCGAGCGTGGCCGTCTGGCACTTGTGTCGGTGGCACATAAAAAACACCATCCGATCGTGGCCGTTCGCCAGCCTCGTCTGGCACCTGTGTCGGTGGCACATAAAAAACACCATCCGAGCGTGGCCGTTCGCCAGCCTCGTCTGGCACCTGTGTCGGTGGCACATAAAAAACACCATCCGATCATGGCCGTTCGCCAGCCTTGTCTGGCACCTGTGTCGGTGGCACATAAAATCACCCACTACACTCACTGAGTGGTTGGCGTTAGGAAGGGCATCCAGCTGTAGAAACACTGCCAGATCTGACTGGCCTGGTGCAGCCTTCGGGCTCCCCAGACCCCAGTTGAACCGTCCAACCAATGCTAGCATGGAAAGCGGACGTTAAATGATGATGATGAAGGTTTACGAAAATAAACAAAAGACGAAGGCAGGTGGAGTACAAACAAACAAATGTATTAGTATGGTGCTCAGGAATAGAAATAGAACAAGTCTTTTATGTTTCGAGCCTACGCTCTTCAACAAAAAGATACACAGAAAGAAACAAGGAGAGAAAAAAAATGCGTGTAGGAGCTAACATTCCA
>NC_043023.1:3778649-3798649 GCF_006345805.1 Octopus sinensis
TGTATGTATGCATGTATGCATGTATGTATGTATGTATGTATGTATGTATGTATGTATGTATGCATATGTATGTATGTATGTATGTATGTATGTATGTATGTATGTGTATGTATGCATGTATGTATGTATGTATGTATGTATGTATGTATGATGCATGTTGTATGTATGTATGTATGTATGTATGTATGTATGTATGTATGGATGTATGTATGTATGTATGTATGTATGTATGTATATATGTATGTATGTATGTATGTATGTATGTATGTATGTATGTATGCATGTATGTATGCATGTATGCATGTATGTATGTATGTATGTATGTATGTATGTATGGATGTATGTATGTATGTATGTATGTATGTACGTATGTATGTATGTATGTATGTATGTATGTATGTATGTATGTATGTACGTATGTATGTATGTATATAGAGATATATAGATAGATATACATGTTAATTTTTCTTATTTTGCTTTTGTCCATTTTCTGCAAGGCTTTTCTGATACCAAACTTTACAGGTTTTCAAGTAAAGGATAAAATATTTTTTCGTTTTCATCATTCTAAAAAAATGTAAACAAAATATGTACACATTGATATTCACACACACATACACACACATGCATACATGCATAGGTGTATATAAATATGTATGCGTGGGTATGAGTGTGTGTGTGTATATGCATCTATTTCTATTTCTATGTCTTGTTATATTTGTACTATATTAATGTATAATATCATTGCTATTGTGTAATGGTTTAATAAAGTATTGATTGGGTATTATCTGATAGTTGATGATTGATTTAGATATATTTCTCCATTTTCTCATTTTGTATATATATATATACATGGCACGGGCATGGCTGTGTGGTTAGGGAGCTTGCTTCCTAGCTACATGGTTTCGGGTTCAGTCCCACTGCGTGGCACTTTGAGTAGGTGTCTCCCACTATAGCCCCGAGCCGACCGGAGCTTTGTGATTGAATTCGGTAGGTGGAAGTTACTGCCGTGTGTGTATGTGTGCGTATAGCTGCTCAGTGCCTCTCTGAAAGAGAGAGAGAGGGAATATATATATATATATTTACACACATACATATACATATATACATAGAAAGAGAGAGAGAGTGTGTGGGAGTGAGAGAGAATCGATACATATATGTAGGTTTTTTGGCATTTACCATTTCTTTTAGAGCTTTATAATTTATGATTTATTTGTATTGTTTTTATTGTTTTTATAAAAGACTTTCAAACTCATATCATACAAATAAATTATTTATACATCCATAATTCTAAATTTTCTTTCTTTTATTATATAGATATATGCATGTATGTATATGTACATATGTATGCATCTATGTATATAAGTATATATATATATATATATAAATTTTAAATGAGGGTGAATAATTGGATATTAATTAGATTAACATCAATTTAAAACCAGTAGTCTAGCATATTAAATTCTGAAGGATCAGAAAATTATATTACATGCATATAAGGGGGATGACCACTATGTGGACAACCCTTATGCTGGAAGTTGATCTGCTATGGTCTTACAATGAGGAGATGTTATCAAGAACATTTGCTAAATTTTCTTGAGAACATTTCTTTGTGGTAAGACGACAATGGATCTATTTCTAGCATAAGGGTTGTCCACATAAATAAAATTTAATTGGAGGATATGTTAACCTCATGAAGAGATTGTTGCATTCAAGGAAATACTGGCTCAATACCTGATATTGCTAGGGAATGAAATTCCCTTAAAACAATAAGTATATATCAAGCACAAAGTTTATATCCAGTTAAAAGAAGATAAGAAAATGGAGAAAAGGAAGTTAATTATTCATTATTAACAAATTGGTCATCTTCGCTTCTTACAGCTGTTTTAATTAATACTCAGTAATTTAATAACAATTTATACATTAAATTTGCATTTATGTGACATGAGCATAATTTCATCAGGGAGAAAAAATGCACATTGGGATGTTATATGTAGATCTGAGTCTACTGAAATGAATTGATAGGTCCACAGATAGATAGATAGATAGATAGATAGATAGATAGATAGATAGATAGATAGATAGATAGATAGATAGATAGATGATAGATAGATAGATAGATAGATAGATAGATAGATAGATAGATAGATGATAGATAGATAGATAGATAGATAATTTTCTTTATTGGCCACACAGAGATGCACACAGATGGGACAGTTACAAGGTAGCTTTTCTTTTGGGGGATGAAAAAAAACACAAAACAAAAGAACAAATAAAAAAGGTGGCGTAGGTTTTCGATCAAAAGGATCATAAAAAAGGGAAAAAAGAACAAAAAAAGGAAAAGAAAAAAAGAAAAAAAGGAAAAGAAATAAAAGAAAAGAAAAGAAGAAAAAAGAGGAAAAAAAGGAGAAGAGGAAAAAGAACGATCAATAGGGATCGTGTATCACAGTGTCATGATGTACAGTGTAAAGGAGGAAGCAAGTAAGGTTTATCCGTGGGAAGAAAAGCCTACGAAAAAGACCACGGTAACCTCGGTCAATATTGTTATATGTTACCACATTTGTTTGCAAGTGGGTAACCCTCTTTTTCAATTTCTGGGTTCATAGGATTATGCTCAAGGTGGCTTCGTCATTCATACGTGCCATCCTTGCTACATTCACCCATCTTTTTTTAAAACATTCGCTAGACAAAACTTGCCTCTCTACTCTCACTTTCCTTTTCAAGTGGTACTTGAAGAAGTTGATGAGAGATTGACCAGAGAGGAAAGTGTTTGTCTCCAATCCTTTCAGACGCGTCCACCAGATACATTCTTCGCCATAGCCACAAGGATGATGAAAATAGCTCTTCCTTCCCATTTGAAGGAGGGAGGCGTGACAATATTGACGATAGACTCAGCTGATAAACCGACTCGTCCCACACGTGACAGCAGTTGTTCGACATAAGCCCACAGGTCGGAAATTGTTGGACACTGCACGAGTGCGTGCAGAACGGTTTCGTCACTCTGGCCGCATCTCGGGCAGGTCGGCCCCGTGTTTCTCGAGCCGTGTCTGTAGGGCTTATCCTGAACGGGTAGTGCTTCTCGGTAGCACTGCCAGGCCAGGTATCTCTGGAAGTTGTCCATGGGCCCTGGCCCGAAAGTCATCCTGAACAGGTGGGTCAGGTATTCCTCGTCGACATCCAGGTTCGCCCTGAGCTCGTCGTCGTACCTCCCCTCCACTAATCCCCTATAGAATACTTTGGTTGTGATGAAGTGACTCAAGGTCGACCCAGGACGGCAGACAGATAGATAGATAGATCGATAGATAGGCAGCTAGATAGATAGATAGATAGATAGACAGACAGATAGACAGACAGACAGACAGACAGACAGACAGACAGACAGACAGACAGACAGACAGACAGATAGATAGATAGATAGATAGATAGATAGATAGATAACTAGATAGATAGATAGATAGATAGATAGATAGATAGATAGATAGATAGATAGATAGATAGATAGATGGATGGATAGATAGATAGATAGATAGATAGATAGATAGATAGATAGATAGATAGATTGATGATAGATATATAGATAGATAGATGGATAGATAGATAGATAGATAGATGATAGATAGATAAATAGATAGATAGATTGATGATAGATATATAGATAGATAGATAACTAGATAGATAGATAGATAGATAGATAGATAGATAGATAGATAGATAGATAGATAGATAGATAGATAGATAGATATAAATTGACAGAATGAGATAAAAAATCCATGGCTGTAAATAGTTTTCATAACATTTATAAAGAAATGGTCTCACAGCTTTTACAGCATCCAAAGGTACATGCTTTTTTTTCTCTGATGAAATTATACTCATGTCACATAAATGCAAATTCAATGTACAGATTTTTATTAAATTATTGAGTATTTATTGAAATGGCTGTAAGAAGCAAAGATGACCAATTTGTTTGTATAAAAAATTATTAAGTTCCTTGTCACTATTTTCTTTTCTTCTTTTAAATGGATATAAGCTATATGCTATATATATATATAATCAAAATATGCAACAAGGATATCCAGAGGTAATGCAGTACGATCGTTTCATGCGACTCCATTTAATTGAACGAATTATACAAATGAGTCCTTCACATTTCACTAAATTCTATATTTTTATGCAGCTGAAGATTGCTCTACATTTTAAAGTGATGTAATGTTTGCATTGTTCAATTAAATGGAGTCGCATGAAACGATCGTACTGCATTACCTCTGGATATCCTTGTTGCTTTTTTTTTATTATAATCACCCCATTTTGATTATATGGATAATACCATACTAAATTCTGGTGCCTTTAACTTAAGTACCATATTCATCTGAATCTCTATATATATACATATATATATATATATATATATATATATATAATATATATATATACATATACAAGATAAGAAAATGGAGAAATACATCTAAATCAAATATTAATTACCAGATAATACTCAATCACATACTTTATTAAACAAACCACATAAGAGACTGTAGGGTTAAATATAAAAAAGCAGAACAAATCAGTGTACATAAAGGAATGTACATAAAAAAGTGTACATAAAAGAGTAATGTTGTATAATAAGTAGAATATATATAAAAGAGAATATAAATGCAAGTAAATATAAATATAAGTATAGATTGCATCTTACAGCTGTTTCGGCCATGTAGATAAGTATGTCTCATTTTACCAATATTAGCCTTTTATATTTGGTAATTGATATTTGATTTAGATGTATTTCTCCATCTTGTATTAGTAATTTGTGGTAAATCATTTTACCTTTGCCCATATAATACAGTAAATGAATTGATTGCATCGCAATCATTAACATTTATGTTTTAACTTTGTTGGGTACCTCACTGGCTGTATATTGGATGTATGTTATCCCATGGAGGGTTGCATTTACAACCCCTATCTCAATTTGTATATATATATACGAGGGGCGTTCAATAAGTAATGCCCATGACCCACTTCCCATAGCAGTAGAGTGACGAAACTTGGCACAGTTATTAGTATTTTTCTACATAGGAACCACCCAGAGTTACGCATTTCTCCCATCATTTGATGCAACTCTGAAGACCGTTTTTGTAGAAGACCCCAGCTTGGTCCTCCAACCACGATGTGACTTCAGAAATCAAGGCTGCATCATCTGGGAAACGCTTTTCTTTCAAAAACAACTTCATGACTGGGAAGAGGTGAAAATCAGAGGGTGCAAGGTCAGGAGAGTAGGGGAATGGGGGAGGGGTTCATAGCCGCATGCCTGTGCTTCTGATCTGGCGACACGCGAGTTGTGAACCGGAGCGTTGTCCTGCAAGAGGAGGATGCCTTTGCTGATCTTGCCGCGCCTCTTGATTATGATAGCTTCTCTTAATTTCCTCAAAAGTGAAGCATAATAGGCTCCTGTAATTGTGGCACCCTTTGCAAGGAAATCTGTCATCACTACTCCGTCCTGGTCCCAGAAGACTGTGAACATGACCTTGCCAGCAGCGAGCTGCACCCTTGCCTTCTTTGGAGGAGGTGAGTCACGATGCTTCCACTGCATTGACTGGGCTTTGGTCTCTGGATCATCGTGATGGACCCAGGTTTCATCCTGTGTAATCAGTCTTTTGAAAAATTTTGACTCATATTCTTGGCACATCTCCAAATTCATCCTCGAGCAATCGACGCGTTCTTGCTTCTGGAAAGATGTGAGCAGCCTGGGAATCCATCTGGCAGACACCTTTTGCATATGCAAATGGTCATGAATGATAGTTTCCACAGACCCAGTACTAATCTTGACCTCATGGGCTATTTGGCGAATAGTTATGCGTCGATCTTCCGAAATGGCAGCCTCAACTTGACGGACAGATGCCTCATCAATGGCAGAAGGCGGCGACCAGATCTGGGAGCTGTTTCCACAGAGTTCCGACCATGTTTGAATTCACAATGCCAGCGTTTTACAAGGTCATATGATGGGGCATCATCACCATAAGTTACTTTCATTTCATCAAAAGTCTCCCGTGGTGTGCGTCCTTTCAAATACAAAACCGGATCACTGCTCGACCACTCAACAGGCTCCGTTCACACACTTGACTCAGTTTAAACACCTGTAAATCAGAAACCACAATTAGTTCAGAGCTGTAATTTGCCACTTAATCTATAGAGATATAAATAATTCTACATGCAAAATTTCAGCTAGATCAAATAATTGCAAGTGGGTCAGGGGCATTACTTATTGAACGCCCCTCGTATATATAAATCTTTACAGAACTTATATATATAATATATATATATATATATAAGTTCAGCAAAATTTAGATTCAGTTGAATATGGTACTTAAGTTAAAGGCACCAGAATTTGGCATGGTATTATCCATATAATTCAAAATGGGGTGATTATAATCAAAATAAGCAACAAGGATATCCAGAGGTAATGCAGTATGATCGTTTCATGCGACTCCTTTTAATTGAACAATGCAATCATTACATCAATTTAAAATGTAGAGCAATCTTCAGCTGCATAAAAATATAGAATTTAGTTAAATTTGAAGGATTCATTTGTATAGTTTTCTTATTGTCCAAAATCACAAAGAGGATAAATAGATAGACAAAGAACATGTTTCATCAAAAACATCACAGTTGTAACTGAGATCTTTTTCAAAGGAAGACACTGCTTATCATTGATTTTACTTTGTTATTCAGATTTACTAGTGGGGTGGGGGCGTTAGTTCTAATTTATAGACTGGTTTACCCGTGAAATTGTAGTTAAGACACCTGTGCCAGTGACAAGTAAAAAGCACCGTCTGAATGTGGCCGATGCCAGCGCCACCTGACTGGCATCCGTGTCGGTGACACATAAAAGCACCAACCGATCGTGGTTGTTTGCCAGCACCCCCTGGCCCCTGTGCCGGTGGCATATAAAAAGCACCCGCTACACACACGGAGTGGTTGGCGTTAGGAAGGGCATCCAGCTATAAAAACATTGTCCGATCAGACCGGAGCCTGGTGCAGCCTCCTGGCTTCCCAGACCCAGGTCAAACTGTCCAACCCATGCTAGCATGGAAAACTGACGTTAAATGATGATGATGATGATGATGTTTATCAAGTCTAATAGAAACTAGAATCTATCCATTATGGATTGGGCAAAAAGACAGTTTAAGTGGCAGAGTCATAAATCAAGATTTCTTTGAAGTAAAACCATTTGGTTCAGCAAGAATATATTTCAGCCAAAATTTGCTGGCTAAAGCTGATGGAGAGTAAAACTTCATGCGACCAGGTCAGCAGATCAGTTTCAAGAAGAAGACCAAGAAACTTCCTGAGAAAAATGGAAAGTGGAACGGCTATTGGGAGGTAACTGCAGATTTACCTGGGTGCCAGGTTTTCTTTCCCATCCCAGTTTCGAAAAAACCAGATATTTTGATGTGTGAAAGAAAGAAAGTTGTAAATATAGTCGAGCTAACGGTTCCTCATGAAGATAATATGGACGCCGCTCAGGCTCGAAAATTGAACCGTTATGAAAACCTCCTTGAGGAATATGAAGACGCAGGCTGGAAAGCGGAACATTTTCCTATCAAAGTCAGATGTAGAGGGTTTGTAGGACACAGCGTGAGACGACTGTTGTTATCGTTAGGCCTAACTCATCGTAAAGTCAATACCACCATGACTGATATCCAATCTACAGTGGAGAAGGCTAACCACTGGATTTGGTTAAAAAGAGACGATGAGCGATGGCTAGAAGTATATTGAGTTCTTCATAACCAGCTGATCTAGCAAGCGGGGCCTCATATCAGTGAGGGGGGCCGGTGCGCATTGATGCCGTCGAGAGGTAGGCCCTGAAACGGCGCGCATTCTCTCCTGATGACCCCATACACTTGCTAGCTTCCGGTATACGGAGCTTTTAACTGGTAGCACTTGCATGTGCAAGTTTGCAAGACATATAACCATTTAACAGCCATAATCCCAATGATAATTTGAAATATATAGGTACATTTTAGGGGTTTTTTCAAAGAATCAGAATTATTTCAGTATTTTACACAATAGAGGGATGGAGAATATAGAAATAATTCCATATTTATATAAGTTTCTATACCAATTCAATATATATTTATAGTTAACTAGCAGTATCGCCCGGCGTTGCTCGGGTTTGTAAGGGAAATAACTATATAAGCATTTTTAGAGAGTTTCTTTCCTTATATAACCGAGCAAAAATCATTAAAAATGCGGAAAAATGATGGTAAATGTTTTTTTAAATTGTAGACTCATCGTAGACGCGCGCTAATACCCAGAAGGGCTCGATATGAATGACGACTATAAGATACCTGGTTTTGCTTAAACTGCACCGCAAAATGTGGGAGTATTTAGGAATCTAAATCGAAGGACACAGAGTCTCACACACACAACTTCAATTTTATATATATAGATTAGTAAATAGTAATTTATTGGTATTAATGAGTTAAATTAAAGGAATATGTTAAACATTTCATATATTTTCTATATGCTAAAAACCTTAGAATATATTTCTTGTATTATAAAATAGATAGTGAAATAAAATAGATAGTGAAATAAAATAGATAGTGAAATATATCAGTATGGTTCTGTATAGGCTGAGTGTGAACTCTATAGAAATGTATTATCAATAAAATGATATAGCGGGTAAATAAGTAAGAAAAAAAATGGTTTGTGTTGGACAAAACACATCGCTAAAATTGTCAAGAAGGCTGAGGGTGTCTTGGCATCACTCACCAAAACCTTTGTGAGCCGCTCTCCAGCTATCTATCTGCGGCTTTATATAGCTATGGTAAGACCTCACCTGGAATTTGCATCACCGGTCTGGAACCCCTATTTTGCCCAGGATATCAATCGTCTGGAAGCCGTTCAGCGACGTGCAACCAAAAGAATACCCTCCATCAGGCGTTTGCCATATCCTGAATGCCTTACTTCCCTGGGCATGGATACATTGAAACTCCGACGTCTGCCAGCTGACTTGGCAGACACCCATAAAATTATCAACCATCGCACAAACAATAACTTTGAGCAGCCACCAAGAGAAAACCCTCCATCAGGCATTTGCCATATTCTGAACGCCTTACTTCCCTGGGCATGGATCCATTGAAACTCCGATATCTGGCAGCTTACTTGGCAGACAGCCATAAAATTATTAACCATCTTACAAACAATAACTCTGAGCACATTTTCAAACTCCACCCGTCTAACACCCATGGACATGTTTACAAAGTCAGAAAACAGCACAGCTCCCATGACTTCAGGAAACATTTTTCCACGCTAAGAGTTGCTGAAGCATGGAACAAACTGCCAGCATCAGTTGTTAGTTGTCGGAGCACTGCATCCTTCAAAACTTCCATCCTTCTGAGACTCACCAACACTACACCTGATTTTCTCCCCTCCATACACACGCAAGCATGTATCTGACTCATACACTGTTCGCTTTCCAGACATTTGTACATTACTGCATATGCTTTATATGCACTTTGGACAAGTTGTGGTGCACCTGAGCACTGTATACATTAATTTCATTAGTATTATTATTATTAAAGTAAAGGAATTTAAATGAGTATATTGAAAAATAAATATAAATTATTGTAGAATATCATAGATAAGGGGTAGAATAGATTTATGTTCTAAAAACTTATAGAATATACCTAGCTTATTTATATTAATAGTTGAGGTAAGCTGTTCTAAGAAATTCTCTTATAATTTTATAATTTCTAGATTTAAATTTATATTTACTTATCATGGGAATTTATCATAAATGACTAGTGTTTAATACCGGGTAAAGAAATGATCAAGTTATTGGGCAAAAATTATATTTACTCTTTTACTTGTTTCAGTCATTTGACTGTGGCCATGCTGGAGCACCACCTTTAGTCGAGCAAATCGACCCCGGGACTTATTCTTTGTAAGCCCAGTACTTATTGTTTGACAACCGATGCTGGTGTGTTTACGTCCCCGTAACTTAGCGGTTCGGCAAAAAGAGACCGATAAAATAAATACTAGGATTACAAAGAATAAGTCCTAGGGTCGATTTGATCGACTAAAGGCGGTGCTCCAGCATGGCCACAGTCACATGACTGAAACAAGTAAAAGAGTTCCTTATATGATAATTTATATTTATTAATTGGTACTTATAAAATGTTATATTTTCTTCTTTATTTATAATCTATTTATAAAGCTTTCTAATGCATACAAAGATCTTGAGGGTAGGGTTGTTTTAGAGAAATAGAAACCAAGTAATCTAGATATTATTATCCATTCAATTATCAGGTTTTGAATATTAATTAAGGGGATATAGAAGAAGTTTTTATGAGAATATTCCTACTAAATAAGTTATTGGATGGAAGCACTCCGTCGGTTACGACGATGAGGGTTCCGGTTGATCCGATCAACAGAACAGCTTGCTCGTGGAATTAACGTGCAAGTGGCTGAGCACTCCACAGACACGTGTACCCTTAACGTAGTTCTTGGGGATATTCAGCGTGACACAGAGAGTGACAAGGCCGGCCCCTTTGAAATACATGTACAACAGAAACAGGAAGTAAGAGTGAGAGAAAGTTGTGGTGAAAGAGTACAGCAGGGATCACCACCATCCCCTGCCGGAGCCTCGTGGAGCTTTAGGTGTTTTCGCTCAATAAACACTCACAACGCCCGGTCTGGGGATCGAAACCAAGATCCTATGACCGCGAGTCCACTGCCCTAACCACTGGGCCATTGCGCCTCCACTAAATAAGTTATTAATTGGCACACATATCAAAATCTTTAAAATATAATGGAAGGGAGGCAACCAATATGAAAGTTTAAAATTAGAAAAACATTTAAATTTAGTATTTAAGAATGAAGCATGGTTTATATGGGGCATCATAATTTAGGCTAGTTAGGGGTAATATTTATAATATAAAAAAAAAAGAATTAGGTGGAGAAGAATTCTTGCAGAAATAGATATGGAAATTACCAAATCTTTAAAATTTATTATGGATTGTGGTAAGTAGCTTGTTTACCAACCACATGGTTCCAGGTTCAGTCCCACTGCATGGCACCTTGGACAAGTGTCTTCTACTATAGCCATGGGCCGACCAAAGCCTTGTGAGTGGACTTGGAAGACGGAAACTGAAAGAAGCCCGTCATATATATAACAGCGGTGCATCAGTATGGCCGCAGCTCTGAGCTGAAACTAGAGATAAAAAAAATATATATACATATATATATATATATATGTATGTATGTATATATGTATGTGTGTGTGTGTTTGTGTGTCTGTGTTTGTCCCCCTCCCCCAACATCACTTGACAACTGATATTGGTTTGTTTACATCCCCTTAACTTAGTGGTTCGGCAAAAGTGACCAATAGAAAAAGTACTAGGCTTACAAAGAATAAGTCCTGGGGTAGATTTGCTCGACTAAAGGCGGTGCTCCAGCATGGCCACAGTCAAATGGCTTAAACAAAGAGTAAAAGAGTGGGTATGCAACTTAATAATTTCATTAGATATATAGAATTTATGTAATAATTATAGAAATTTTTTTAAAATTTTATTCAATTTTATTCAATTTATTTATGTTACTAAATTTCTTAGTAACTAATGTTGATTACATAAAAACTAGTAGGGTATATTATTTCCTTATTGGATTTAAAAAAATTAAGATTTAAAGTTTAGGAATAGCAAAAATGCTATTTTAAAAAATATTTCAAGGTACAGGTAGTACAAAGTATGCACGATACTCCTATGATTATATATATATATATATATATATCATCATCATCATCATCATCATCATTTAGCGTCCGTTTTCCATGCTAGTATGGGTTGGACGGTTCAACTGGGGTCTGGGAAGCCAGAAGGCTGCACCAGGCCCAGTCTGATCTGGCAGTGTTTCTACAGCTGGATGCCCTTCCTAACGCCAACCACTCCGCGAATGTAGTGGGTGCTTTTTACATGCCACCCGCACAGGTGCCAGACAGAGCTGGCAAACGGCCACGAACGGATGGTGCTTTTTACATAAATACATACATATATATATATATATATATAATTATGTGAAATAGAAAGATGAATAATCTTGTAGTAGATTAATCAAAAGTTTAACCGATACCTTAGTAGCAAAAATCACAGCAGTAAACAGCACGGTTGGAGGTACAACCATCTGGCGTTGCAACCGTGCGTTGGTGCGGATAATTGAAATTAAAACGTTATTGGTGAATTGAAGAAATGGAGCTGAACGCAGATTGAACAGAAATCGTTTTATTTCATTCTACACGTGTTTCGAAAGGCACAATTTACCAAAATCCGATTGAATAATGGGACCATATTGTGTCTTTCTCTTCAGGAAGAAAAAAGGAAATCCGCTGGAAAAACAAAAACAGAACAGAGGCGGAGCAAAAGCAAATCGAACTATGCTCCTAAGAGCCCATGGCGAAACCAATTCACCAATAACGTTATATATATATATATGTATATATATATATATACTAGCAGTATCGCCTGGCGTTGCTCAGGTTTGTAAGGGAAATAACTATAAAGCATTTTTAGAGAGTTATAGCCAAAAAATAGCAAAAAAATGGAAAAAAAATGATGGTAAATTTTTTTTTGAGATTTAAAAAAGGTGGAGTGGCGTCCCCTGGACAGTTTGTTGTTCGTGTTTCTGATTCTCGACCCCATGTCGAATTTATCGATTTTTTTCAGAACTGGGGGAACTTTTCAAAATTTTCGCTGCGTTAGTTTTGAATTATGACATTGGGCTATGTTGTGTCAAGTTTCATCAGAATCGGTTTGAAAGCCGTGGTCAGGGTGAGGGTACAAGCAAACAGACACACAGAAACACGCACAGACAAACTGCCGTTTATATATAGATATATATATATATTATATATATATATATTATATATATATATATATTATATACCTACCGGTGGCACATAAAGCACCATCCAATCGTGGCCGTTTGCCAGCCTCGTCTGGCACGTAAAAAGCACCCACTACACTCACGGAGTGGTTAGCGTTAGGAAGGGCATCCAGCCGTAGAAACACTGCCAGATCAGACTGGGCCTGGCGCAGCCTTCTGGCTTCCCAGACCCCAGTTGAACCATCCAAACCATGCTAGCACGGAAAGCGGACGCTAAACGATGATGATGATGATATATATATACATACATATATATATATAAACACACACACATGTGTATGTATGTATGTAAGTATGTATGTAAGTGAGTATATATGTATATGTGTGTGTGTTATTGTATCTGTTTGTCCCCATCATGGTTTCATAACCGGTGTTGGTATGTTTTATATCCCTGATACTTAGAGGTTCAACAAAACCAACTGATAAAATAAATACCAGGTTTAAAAAGAAAACAATAAATACTGGAATTGATTCATTTGGCTAAGAATTCTTCAAGGCAGTGCCCCAGCATGGCCGCAGTCTAATGACTGAAACAAGTAAAAGATTAAAGATATATATGTTTCTCCTAGATATGTCTTACTTATCCTGCAACCAAACCACACACAAGTGTGTCCATTGTTTCCTAGGACACTTGCCCCAGCATGGCCGCGGCCTTCGGGCTAAAACGTTTTTAAGGATATAAGGATTTAAGGAACATCTAGCTACCTTGTAATTATTCCCCTGGATCTTTCCTATAAATTGCACCCTCATATGTGTGTGTGTGTGTGTGTGTGTGTGTGTGTGTGTGTGTGTGGTGTGCGGAGTGCTGTGTGGTAAGTAGCTTGCTTATGAACCACATGGTTCCGGGTTCAGTCCCACTATGTGACACCTTGGGTAAGTGTCTTCTACTATAGCCTTGGGCTGATCAAAGCCTTGTGAGTGGATTTGGTAGACGGAAACTGAAAGAAGCCCATCATATATATATATATATATATTTTTTTTTTTTTTTTTGTACTTGTGTCAGTCATTTGACTGCGGCCATGCTGGAGCACCGCCTTTAGAGTGGTGAAAGAGTACAGCAGGGATCACCACCATCCCCTGCCGGAGCCTCGTGGAGCTTTTAGGTGTTTTCGCTCAATAAACACACACAACGCCCGGTCTGGGAATCGAAACCACGATCCTCCGACCGCAAGTCCGCTGCCCTAACCACTGGGCCATATATCTATATATATATAAATACATATATATGTGTGTGTGTGTGTGTGTGTGTGTTTGTCCCCCCAACATCGCTTGACAACCGACGCTGGTGTGTTTACGTTCCCGTTACTTAGCGGTTCGGCAAAAGAGACCAATAGAATAAGTACTAGGCTTCCAAAGAATAAGTCCTGGTGTCGATTTGATCGACTAAAGGCGGTGCTCCAGCATGGCCGCAGTCAAATGACTGAAACAAGAACAAAGAAGAAAGAAATAAAGTCGATGAGGTAGGGCACACACGTCTGTACATATGGTGAATATTATTATAAATAAAAGGTTTAAAAATTAAAGGTGTTTGATGCGAGATTCGAACCCACGCTGTAATTTTCGGCTAAGCTTCGTTACAAATAAAAAATTCTAAATAAGTAAAAAAAAAATTGTGCAAAAGGTGGAATTCGAACCTACGCAATAATCTTACGACTTGAACCAACCACATCGAAGCTATGTAATAAACTAACACACGTTATCGAGAATAAAAGGAATAAAATAAATTATCAGCCAGAAGTGGGATTCGAACCCAAACCCACACTGGTGGGTAATAATTCTAATCGGTCGGGAAAAGTAGTAAAAAAAATTATCTGTCAGAAGTGGGATTCGAACCCACGCCCACATTAGTGGACCAGAATACTCAACGTTCTGGTTAAGGTACCATATATGCACCTTGAGTCTGGCGCCTTAGACCGCTCGGCCATCCTGACAGCTACGAAAAAGCGTTGCTGTTTTCAGGTTTAGTTCTATTACGTCTGCTCATACAGTTTCCACGCATGCGTGAAATGTTAGTTGCTATGACAACAGTAGCAAACGTAACGAGGAAGTCGGCGATGTCGTCGACGAGCGAAATGCGACGGCATTGCCTCACAAAATGAAGGTTTCATACACGGAGAAGTTATTAATTTTTCGGTGACTTCGTCTGTAATGTGGTCGGATGTGCTAATGGACTTGTGAAATAAATGTTATTTTTATTATTAATGTCGTTTTATGTCTTGGATTCTCTCTCCCTTTCACTCTGTCTTCGTTTCCGTCCGCCGCCTAACACCACGTGCTGGCGGAAACTTACGAACATTTTCCTCTTCACACACATGCGTACGACGATGCATATACACACACATATACATATGTATGGGTGTATGTGTGTGTTTATTTGTGTGTGTGTGTATATATACACACACACACACATATAGATAGGTAGATAGTTATACATACCTACATACGCATATATATACATACAGACATATTTATATATATATATATATATAAATATATATATATACATACATATATATTTCTTTATTACCCACAAGGGGCTAAACACAGAGGGGACAAACAAGGACAGACAAAGGGATTAAGTCGATTTTATCGACCCCAGTGCGTAACTGGTACTTGATTTATCGACCCCGAAAAAAATGAAAGGCAAAGTCGACCTCGGTGGAATTTGAACTCAGAACGTAACGGCAGACGAAATACTGCTGAGCATTTCGCTCGGCACGCTAACGTTTCTGCCAGCTCACCGCCTTACATATCTATAGACATAACACCACATCTTTCCCCCCATCCCCACCGGGTTGACTTTGTTTCCTCATAACTTCCAGAAAAATGGAGATTTATTTTGAATGAAATTTTCTGCAAGTAGGCTCGAGATGGTATATAGGAACTTTTCGGTTTGAACGGCAGTTTTATCTAGCGGTATCATATAAAATTGTCACCCATAATTATGACCCTAGTATCGATCTATTGCATTTCAATCTGTTTCAGGGTTAGGGGTGGGGAGAGGGTATCTTTTTTTCTTCAAAAATGTAAATAAACCTAATCTGTTTCTTAAACAAGGGACATATTCATACGGCACAGAATGTTTTCACCTCAATAGACGTCATTGATTGGTTGAAATTGCAGAAATTGAAGAAAAACAACAAATATCTTAGAAACTGGCTGTGTGGTAAGTAGCTTGCTAACCAACCACATGGTTCCGGGTTCAGTCCCACTGCGTGGCATCTTGGGCAAGTGTCTTCTGCTATAGCCCCGGGCCGACCAATGCCTTGTGAGTGGATTTGGTAGACGGAAACTGAAAGAAGCCTGTCGTATATATGTATATATATGTGTGTATGTGTGTGTGTTTGTCCCCCTAGCATTACTTGACAACCGATGCTGGTGTGTTTACGTCCCCGTCACTTAGCGGTTCGGCAAAAGAGACCGATAGAATAAGTACTGGGCTTACAAAGAATAAGTCCCGGGGTCGATTTGCTCGACTAAAGGCGGTGCTCCAGCCTGGCCACAGTCAAATGACTGAAACAAGTAAAAGAGTAAAAGAGTAAAGCCAAGAGAAAAAGATGTTTTATAAACACATTCTACCAGTATACGAAGTTTAAAATTTTTTAGTTACGTGGAAATGATTTTAAAAAACTGCCGTTCAAACCGAAAAGATCTGGTATATATTCTGACTATAAAGGAATTTGTTGTGAAAAAATTATTCTGTGGGTTGGCTGAGAAGTTTCAATAAATTCGCTTTGGTTCCTCATAACTTTCAGAAAAATTAGAATTTTTTTTTAACAAAATTTTCTACAAATACATTTCAGAGTGTATAAATTACGATTATACCATCATTTAATATCGTGCTGATAACGCGAATGTCGTGGGTTCAAGCCCCCTACTGGCCACCTTGTGGTGCACCTGAGCACTATACAATAATTTCATTATTACTATTATCATTATTATTATTATTATTATTATTAATATATATAAAAATCAGGTAGTGAGCTTACACACATACATACTGACACACATCCCAATGTTTTGTGGTATTTAAGTTTCATTTTGTAGATATCTCTGATGCGTGCCTGTATGAATGCGTGTATGCTCACCAATTTTCTTTTTTCGTATTCAATTCTGATATTATCGTAATCTGCAGACTTTGAAAAGTATTTGTAGAAAATTTCATTTAAAAATACCTATTTTTCTGAAAGTTATGCAGAAACAGAATTGACGTGTGTGAATTTTCAGAAACTCCTCACTCCATTCTCGGAAAAATGTTTTTCCCAACAAATTCTGAGATAATCGGAATCTAAAGCATATTTATTGAAAATTTCATGAAAAATATCTATTTTTCTGGAAGTTATGAGGCAACAAGATCCAGGGAGGCACAAGTAACTTAGCAGTTTGGCAAAAGGGACCAATTGAATAAGTACTAGGCTTACAAAGAATAAATCCTCGACTAAAGGCGGTACTCCAGCATGGCCACAGACAAATGACTGAAACAAGTAAAAGAGTAAAGAGTATATATATATACTCTTTTACTTGTTTCAGTCATTATATATATAATCACCCGGCAGGACACGTGAGGCCATAACCCATGGCCCCTACCTGGGACGTAGTCAGTCCACCTGTGCATACCTTCCTTCTTGGGACACTTGTGAAGACCTGTTGAGGCAAGTGAAAATCAAACCAAATCAAAATAGATGAACATCAATGGAATTTGTATTTTGTGGTACCAGTGCCGGTGGCACATAAGAAGACCATCCGAACGTGGCCGTAGCCTTATTTACTGGCCTCCGTGCTGTGAGCACGTAACAAACACCATCCAATCATGGCCGTGCCAGTCCCGCCTGGCCTCCGTCTCGGTGGCACATAAAAAAACACCATCCGAGCGTGGCCGTTTGCCAGCCTCGTTTGGCACCTGTGTAGGTGGCACATAAAAAGCACCCACTACACTCTTGGAGTGGTTGGCGTTAGGAAGGGCATCCAGCTGTAGAAACACTGCCAGATCAGGCTGGTGCCTGGTGCAATTTTCTGGCTTCCCAGACCCCAGTTGAACCGTCCAACCCATGCTAGCATGGAAAGTGGACATTAAACGATGATGATGATGACTATGGGATTACACCTAGAAAGTTCCCCTCTTCGGCACAAGTCCAGGCAAGTTTACGCAAGACCAGCATTTGCCCATGCAGACCAGCCTTCTCTCTCCATGTCACTGATGTGATCCAGAGGAAAGGCAAAGGCTGATACACCTTGGCACCAGTGATGTCGCAACTCATTTCTACAGCTGAGTGAACTCAGGGCAACGTGAGATAAAGTGTCTTGCTTAAGGATATATTACACAGCCTGGTGTAGGAATCAAACCCACTTCCTCACGATTTTGAGCCCAACGCTCTAAACCACTGAGCTATGCACCCTCACACATATGCACATATGTATGTGTGTGTGTGTATATGTGTATATATACTTTTTGGATCTTTTCAGTTTGAATGGCAGTTTTTTCTAGCAGTGTCATATGAAATTGTCACCCTTAATTATGGCCCTAGAATCGATCTATTGCATTTCAATCCCTTTTAAGGTTAGGGTTAGGATTAGGGGGTGGGGGAAGGGTATCTTTTTTTCTTCACAAATGTAAATAAACCCAATCTGTTTCTTAAACGAGGGACATATTCATACAGAACGGAATGATTTTTACCTCAATGGACATCATTGATTGGTTGAAATTGAAGAAAAAAACAACAAATATCTTACAAACCATAGAATTTTCTCAAGAAAATCAAGAGAAAAAGATGTTTTATAAACACATTCTACCAGTATACGAAGTTTAAAAGTGTTTAGTTACCTAGAAATTATGTTAAAAACTGCCGTTCAAACAGAAAAGATCCTACTTTTCTACTCTAGGCACATGGCCCAAAATTTTAGAGGCAGTGGGCAGTATGTTAGATCGACCCTAGTACGCAACTGGTACTTAAATTACCGACCCCAAAAAGATAAAAAGTAAAATGGACCTCAGCAGAATTTGAACACAGAATGTAGCAGCAGATGAAAAACCTATTTCTTTACTGCCCACAAGGTGCTAAACACAGAGAGGACAAACAAGGACAGACAAAGGGATTAAGTCGATTACATCGACCCCAGTGCGAATTGGAACTTTTGAAAAGTAAAAATTTTGCATTATGTAGCTTGTTATTCTCTTAACCCTTTAGTGTTCGCACTATTCTACCAAAATTAATGCTTCTTCATCCACATTGTTTTGAACTAATCATGCATTATCTTGTAGCTATGAGATTTTGATGAGGTAGGTGTTAACTTTTAAAACGATATTGTTGGGTTGGTGTGAGAGACCAGATCTGGCCAGTTTGAACATAAAACAGGCAGAATACTTTTGGCTGGATATGGCCGGTTTAAATGCTAAAGGGTTAAAGTAAACATTTTTCTGGTTGAAATACACTGAAAAATGGTGACACAGCAGTAAAAAAATCGTAAAAAATAGGGATTTTCATAGAAAAAAAGCACTGTTTTGATGTAAATAATTTATGGTGTTAACATGCTATCATACTCTCGATTTTGGTCAACTTGTGCCACAGGGTCTCGGAGGAGATGGTGTTAGTTGAAGGCTACCAAACCTGCCATACACAGACAACTTCAGCTTTATATAGAGAGAGATTTAAGAAAATGCTATTATTAATCCTTACATGATAATTTATAATTTTTTAATTGGTACTTATAAGATATCATTTTTTATTTTTATAATTTATTTTTATAAAGTTTCCTAATACATACAAAGATCATGAGAGTGGAGCTATTTGAGAGAAATAGAAACCAAGTAATCTCTCAAAAAATTTTAATAATATTATCTATTTTTATCAGGTCTTAATATTAATTAAGGAGATTTAGAAGATCTTTTGAAGAGGTGATTCCCAGTAAATAAGGCATTAATTGACTCACATACAAAAATCCTGAAATTACAATGGAAGGGAGGTAACCAGAAATGCAAATACAAAATGAAAATATAGAGAAATAGAATTATTTTTTTTGGAAATCTTATATTGGGTTGTCTGGAAAGTTCTTGCCGATTTTTAAAAGAAAGAAAA
>NC_043023.1:3803649-3830342 GCF_006345805.1 Octopus sinensis
TGTGACAACCGCTCAAAGAAACCCTTCTCGTCTGTATCGCTGATATAAGTTATCTGCCCTTGATGCGGCATGGATTATCTACCTTCGACTAAGAAACGTTTTCCTTGTTCGCCACTAGAGTGCAGCTTGACTGATCTTCCATCCCAGACCGAAAACAGTAGCAATGGCTCATTCGGTGAGACAGCAATTAAACCAGTTGGCCAGCATGTCCCATTCGGGGACTTCTCATAAGGATGTCACCGAAAGGTAATTAAACAAATAATTAACAATCCACCTTGACCTAAGCTTTCCCTGCTCTTTATTATCAAGCTTTGCCTACTGTAATTTCATTGTCCCAAATCACCCCATAATGTTGTCCCAAATTACCCCATCCTTTTGTCCCGAATTATTCCCTTTTCTTTTTGCTTTCAAAGTATCCCTTATTATTCCATCCTTTTGCTCCACGTTACCCCTCTTTTTGATTTCAAATTACCCCTTTCGTTCCATATTACCGTGCTGTTTTATCCCAAAATACATCCTTATTCGTTCAAAATTTCCCTCTATTTTGTCCCAAATTACCCCGTTTTGTCCCAAATTATTCCCTCTTCTTTTTGGTTTCAAAGTATTCCTTTTATCCCTTAATTATTCCATCCTTTTGCCCCACGTTACACCTCTCTTTGATTGCAAATTAACCCTTTCGTTCCATATCACCGCGCTGTTTTATCCCAAATTACATCCTTAATCGTTCAAAATTCCCCTCTATTTTGTCCCAAATTACCCCTTGTTTTGTCCCAAATTACACCATCCCTCTATTTCAAATTACCCCTTTCGTTTCAAATCATTTTCGTGTTGTCCCAAATTTCTCCCACTTTTTATCCCAAATTGCCCCTTCTTGCGTCTCATGTTCCTTCGCTTTCAATAAAAACACAAAAACTCAGACATATCACAAGAAACATCTGTTCCCCCAAAATTTCCACAATCCTTGCCTTGTTTCTTTTCCCCTTTTAATTGCGTTTACAGTCCCCTAATTTCTCCCAAATTACCCCAAATTCTATGTACCCTCGCCTTTTATCTTACTCCCGTCACATTTTTTGTCTATTTTTTATAATTCCTTTCACATTTAAGACACTTTATAGGAACATGAAGGAACACCAATGCTTGACTAGTACATTAATTTAATTAACCGACCCCCGGAGGGTTCAAATCGCAGTACTACTTAAGAAGAGTGGTCCCGGTGCGCGCAGTCGCGTACTCGCGCATCCGCGCTAGCTGGACGTGGGATCTTTTCGGTTTCAACGGCAGTTTTTTCTATCGGGGTTATATGAAATTGTCACCCATAATTATGACCCTAGTATCGATCTATTGCATTTCAATCTATTTTAGGGTTAGGGATGGGGGGAAGGGTATCTTTTTTTTTTTCAGAAATGTAAATAAACCCAATCTGTTTCTTAAACGAGGGACATATTCATACGGCACAGAATGTTTTTTTTTTACCTCAATAGACGTCATTGATTGGTTGAAATTGCAGAAATTGAAGAAAAAACAACAACAAATATGTTAGAAACTATAGAATTTTCTCAATAAAGCCAAGAGAAAAAGATGTTTTATAAACACATTCTACCAGTATACGAAGTTTAAAAGTGTTTAGTTACGTCGAAATTATTTCAAAAACTGCCGGTCAAACAGTACCAGTAAGGCGACGATAGTAACGATCACGCTCAAATGGGGCTTTTTACGTGCCCACCGGTTCAGAACCCAGACAGCTGCTCTGGCAGTGATCCCGCTCAGATGGAGCTGTTAGCGCTCCACTGGCATGGGTGCCAGTCATCGAATTTGGTTCAATTTCGATTTCACTTGCCCCAACAGGTTGATAAAATAAGTACCAGTTGAGCTTTGGGGGATCAATAAAAGGAGTATCTACGGATTACTGGGGTCGATAAGATGAGTACCTGCTGAGTACTGGGGTTAGTAAGAGGAGTATCAGTTGAGCAATGGAGTCAATAAAAGGAGTACCAGTCAGGCTGTGTGATATTGACTTATCCATTTCCCTAAAATTTCTGACCTCTGCCAAGATTTGAAACCATATTCTATATTGTCATAATGTCTCCCCTCTCTCCTCTTTCTACACTATGAAATGTGTTTCTGTAATGTATTGAATGTCTCCTCTTCTCAGGTACAAGGCCATACTGGAGTCCATTATAAAGATAGAGGGAGAGGATCTGATACCTTCATTACATACTTTTGTGGATGCACGTAAGTAGGAGTTTCTGTTATCTCTGTGTCGTAGTGTAATGCAATGCCGTGGAGTTTGGTGTTGTCTTGTATGGAGTGTTGTGGTATAGTATATTGAAGTGTGGTATGGTGTATGTTGTGGTACTGAATATGTGTGGTGATGGTGCAGGTGTTGGGGTGCAGTGTTGGGGTGTGGTGGTGTTGGGCAGTGGTGGCACAATGTTTTATTGGTATTGGGGAGTGGTGATGCACTATTGTAATGTTGGTGGTGTTGAAGAAAGGTGGTGGTATTAGGGAGTGTGTGGTGCAGTGTTGTGATGGGATGTTGGAGAATGGTTGTAATGGTATGAGGAATTAGTGGTGGTGTGATGTAGTATGGTGGTGGATGTGTGATGTAGTGTTATACAGTGTGTGTGTGTGGTGTGATGTAACCTTGTTTGTAGTGTGTGGTATGATGTGATGTAGTTTAGTACATAGTGTGTGCTACAGTGTTGTGGAATGTAATGTAGTCGAGTATGTAGTGTATATTTGAGTGTACTCTAGCATGTAGTGTAGTTTGATGCAGTCTCTGATGTGTGACCACTCTTGCCAAAATCCACCACCTCAAAATACATTGTTCTACACACTAAGCCAGATGTTTCTGTCCTTCACATATCATTTCAGTTGTCAACGAGAACATCAGTTTGGTAATTTCTAGACAGATTCTCACAGATTTTTGTAACCACCTCACCAAATTACCTGACCCAACAGCTAAAGATGTGGCTAAGTTCACCTTGGAGAGAGTATATACCAGAGTTATTTCTTTTGAAGAACAAGTAAGTTGCCATCCACAAATCTCTATTCTTTCTCTCTCTCTCTCCATTCATTTTTCATTCTTCTTCCAATTCTTTTTTTCTACTCCTTGTTGTTCTGGGTTCAAACTCACTGCATGATATCTTATACAAACACCTACTAAAGCTTTGGATTTCCTTGGTATGGGGAAACTGTGCTGAAGTTCATTCTGTATGTATCCACAATATACAATGGGCTTCTTTGGGTTTCTGTCAACCAAAACAACTTACAAGGTTTTGTTCAGACGCAGGGCTAAAATAAAAGATTTTTGTCCAAGGGCCTGTGCAGTGAAACTGAACTTGAAATCACATGGTTAGAAAGCAAGCTTCTTAACCACACAGTCATGTCTGTGCCTATATATATATATATTCTTTTACTCTTTTACTTGTTTCAGTCATTTTGACTGCGGCCATGCTGGAGCACCACCTTTAGTCGAGCAACTCGACCCCGGGACTTATTCTTTGTAAGCCCAGTACTTATTCTATCGGTCTCTTTTGCTGAACCGCTAAGTGACGGGGATGTAAACACTCCAGCATCGGTTGTCAAGCAATGCTAGGGGGACAAACACAGACACACAAACGCACACACACACACACACATATACATATATATATACATATATACGATAGGCTTCTTTCAGTTTCCGTCTACCAAATCCACTCACAAGGCTTTGGTTGGCCTGAGGCTATAGTAGAAGACACTTGCCCAAGATGCCACGCAGTGGGACTGAACCCGGAACCATGTGGTTGGTTAGCAAGCTACTTACCACACAGCCACTCATGCGCCTATATATATATATATATAAATTAAGAAATGAAGTCAAATGCAGGTATTATTCAAATCTTTATACTTCCGACATATGTTTCGAAGAAAACATTGGTATTATTCTGGAGGGAAAAAAATGATGTAAAACAATGCAATAATCTCATCAGGGAAAGACAGTGAAGCAAAACACATCAATGAGCCATTTAACAGAATGTGATTACCGTGTATATGATGAAGGGGAACACTGGCAAGTTATTTTTTAAAAAAACGCGGACATGTATAGTCTTGAAAGAAATGAAGCTAGTATGCTTGCTGGATGTCCTATGTTACTGTGAATGTACAACAGAGTGGAAGTGATTTGAGAGAAAGGTTGGGCATAAGAGGCATCAAATGCGTGCAAGAGAGACGACTGCACTGGTATACTCTTTTACTTGTTTCAGTCATTTGACTGTGGCCATGCTAGAGCACCACCTTTAGTCGAGCAAATCAACCCTACAACTTATTCTTTGTAAGCCTAGTACTTATTCTATCAATCTCTTTTGCTGAACTGCTAAGTTATGGGGACGTAAACACACCAGCATTGGTTGTCAAGCGATGTTGGGAGGACAAACACACACATATATACATATATATGACAGGCTTCTTTCAGTTTCCATCTACCAAATCCACTCACAAGGCTTTGGTCAGCCTGAGGCTATAGCAGAAGACACTTGCCCAAGGTGCCACACAGTGGGAATGAACCCGGAACCATGTGGTTGGTAAGCAAGCTACTTACCACACAGCCACAGTCATGTGATGCATATGGATGAAGACAGCTGTGTGAAGAAGTGTTGATGTCTAACTGGAGGGAACCTGTGGAAGGGGTAGACCCAAGAAGACATGAGAAGGGGTAGTGAAGCATGATCTTTGGAGGCTGACAAATGGCCAAGACCTTTGGTGATATGTCATGTTTGAGAAGACACATCAAGCCAAGTGAAATTGTAGTTGTGGACAATGCTGGTGTCATGTAACTGGTACCTATGCTGGTGGTACATAAAAACACCCATTATGCTCTTGGAGTGGTTAGTGTTAAGAAGGGCATCCAGCAATAGAAACTATGCCGAATCAGATTGGAACTTGGTGCAGCTCTCTGGCTTACCAGTTCCAGTCAAACTATCTAATCCATGCCAGATAAACACAGACACAAGGACACACACACGATGGGATTCTTTCAGTTTCTGTTTACCAAACCCACTCACAAGGCTTTGGTCAACTTGAGGCTATAGTAGATGATGAGGTGCCATACAATGAGACTGAACCCAAAACCATGTGGTTGGTAATCAAACTTCTTACCACACAGCCACACCTCATACACACACACACAGAGAATGGGTGGGCTTCTTTCAGTTTCTTATTTCTTTATTGCCCACAAGGGGCTAAACATAGAGGGGACAAACAAGGACAGACACAGGTATTAAGTCGATTACATCGACCCCAATGCATAACTGGTACTTAATTTATTGACCCTGAAAGGCAAAGTCGACCTCGGCGGAATTTGAACTCAGGACGTAGCGGCAGACGAAATTCCGCTAAGCATTTTGTCCAGCCTGCTAATGTTTCTGCCAGCTCGCTGCCTTCCAGTTTCTGCCAACCATACCCACCTACAGGCTTTGATTGGCTTGAGGCTATAATAGCTGACACTTGCCCAGGGTACCACACAGTGGGACTGAAACCAGAAGCATGTGGTTGGGAAGCAAGGTTTTTGTCACTGCAATCCATATGCTAAAAGGTTACTGAAATAAGTACCGGGGTTGATTTGTTTGACTAACGCTCTTCAAGGCAGTGCCCCAGCATGGCCGCAATCCAATGACTGGAACAGGTAGAGGACAACACAATATGGAAAGGACTGGCTTATTTAGTTGTAGAAATTGTTGCTGTTGGCGCAGGAGCGGGTGCGTGGTAAGTAGCTTGTTTACCAACCACATGGTTCCAGGTTCAGTCCCACTGCGTGGCACCTTGGGCAAGTGTCTTCTGCTATAGCCTCAAGCCGACCAAAGCCTTGTGAGTGGATTTGGTAGACGGAAACTGAAAGAAGCCCATCGTATATATGTATATATATATATAAATAGGCACAGGAGTGGCTGTGTGGTAAGTAGCTTGCTTACCAACCACATGGTTCTGGGTTCAGTCCCACTGCTTGGCACCTTGGGCAAGTGCCTTCTACTATAGCCTCAAGCTGACCAAAGCCTTGTGAGTGGGTTTGGTAGACGGAAACTGAAAGAAGCCCGTCGTATATATGTATGTGTGTATTTGTGTGTCTGTGTTTGTCCTCCTAGCATTGCTTGACAACCGATGCTGGTGTGTTTATGTCCCCGTTACTTAGCAGTTCGGCAAAATAGACCGATAGAATAAGTACAGGGCTTACAAAATAAGTCCCGGGGTCGAGTTGCTCGACTAAAGGCGGTGCTCCAGCTTGGCCACAGTCAAATGCTGGTGTGTTTATGTCCCCATCACTTAGTGGTTCGGCAAAATAGACCGATAGAATAAGTACTGGGCTTACAAAGAATAAGCCCCGGGGTCGAGTTGCTCGACTAAAGGTGGTGCTCCAGCATGGCCACAGTCAAATGCTGGTCCCCATCACTTAGTGGTTCGGCAAAATAGACCGATAGAATAAGTACTGGGCTTACAAAGAATAAGCCCCGGGGTCGACTTGCTCGATTAAAAGGTGGTGCTCCAGCATGGCCACAGTCAAATGACTGAGACGAGTAAAAGAGAGAGAGAGAGAGTTGTTCTTCTTGTTGTCATGATTGTCCTGTATTTACTGCAGCTTTTGCTGTTGTTATCTTTCTAGGTTGCTTCGATCAGACAACACTTGGCCAACATCTACGAGAGAGAGAAGATATGGGCAGAAGCAGCCCAGGTACTAGTTGGGATACCACTGGAAACCGGACAGAAGTAAGTTACCCCTTGTTTTTTTTTGTTTTTTTTTTTTGTTTAAGCCCTGCTCATTTCTGATCCATTCGAGCAGTGGCTCTCGACAAGGGTCCACATGGCCTTTGCAGGGGTCCGTAATAAAATTTTGTTAAAATTTGTCTGCTGTGAATTGGTTTTATTTTTACATTGCTCTTTACTCGTTTCAGTCATTTGACTGCGGCCATGCTGGAGCACTGCCTTTTAGTACATGCATAATACATGCATATATATACGACAGGCTTCTTTCAGTTTCCATCTACCAAATCCACTCACAAGACTTTGGTTGGCTCAAGGCTATATTAGAAGACACTTGCCCAAGGTGTAACGCAGTGGGACTGAACCCGGAACCATGTGGTTCGTAAGCAAACTACTTATCACACAGTCACTCCTACACATATATATATATATATCTGTGGGTACGTGTCCCCTGCCACTACTTGACAACTGGTGTTGGTTTACTCTTTTACGTGCTGGAGCACCGCCTTTGGTCGAACAAATTGACCCCAGGACTTTATCTTTGTAAGCCTAGTACTTATTCTATCGGTCTCTTTTGCCAAACTGTTAAGTTACGGGGACATAAACACCAGCATCAGTTGTCAAGCAATGTTGGTGGGGAACAAACATACACATACACACGACGGGCTTCTTTCAGTTTCCATCTACCAAATCCATTCATAAGGCTTTGGTCAGCCTGAGGCTATAGTAGAAGACATTTACCCATGGTACCACACAATGGGATTGAACCTGAAAGCTACTTACCACACAGCCACTCCTGCTCCTTGTGACCCTGTGAATTTTATGCCTCTGATCTCAATATTTTCTGTGTCCCCTTTCACTAAGTGTCATACCCTTCTACTCTGCCCTGCTCTGGCCCTTTTGTACTCTTTACACTAACTCTGTTGTGTACTCTCTTTCCTATACTCAACAGACAATACTCTACCGACTACAAACTCAAGACCTACCTGAAGATTGCCCGTCTTTACCTGGAGAACGAGGACCCTGTCCAAGCAGAGGCCTACATCAACAGGGCATCCCTCCTGCAGGCTGATTCACAGAACGAGGAATTACAGATTCGTTATAAGGTAACGACTTATTAATTAATTGCTTTAATTGGAACCAGTAATAGAATACATGTTGGGTGATGCAGTAACTATTTGACCAAAATCTTTTTGTCTTGGATCTTTTATTTTCTTTCAGCTATTGGACTGCGGCCATGCTGGGGCACCACCTTCAATGGTTAAGTCGAACAAATCAACACCAGTGCTTAATTAAATTTTTTTTTTTTTTTGTTTAAAGTTTTGTACTTACTGCATTGGTTGCTTTTGCTCAACTGCTAAACTATGGGGGACATAAACACACCAACATCGGTTATCAAGCAGTGGGGTGAACAAAAACGTATGCATGTATATTTATTTACTTTTTATCTACTTGTTTCAGTCATTTGACAGCAGCCATGCTGGAGCACTGCCTTTAGTCAAACAAATTGACCTCAGGACTTATTCTATTGGTCTCTTTTGCCAAAATGCTAAGTTATGGGGATGTAAACACACAAAAATTGGTTGGGTGGTGGGGACAAGTACAGAGAACTCCAACAAATATATATATATATAAATAATGAGGGAGATAAATTAATATTAATTTTAATATCAATTTAAAACCAGTAGTCTAGCATACAAAAAATCTGAAAAATCAGAGAAAATTCTAATACATGTGTATATTGGCAGGGCAATTATATATAATTATATGTCAAATGATGCCACCCCATTGGCTAGGTAAGCAAGCCAACACTCCCCCTTGAGCGAAAAGGGATTGGAGCAACATAAAATGAAGTGTTTTGCTCAAGAACACAACACGCCGCTCCGTCTGGAAATTGAACCCATGACGTGGTGGTCGTGAGTGGAACAGCCTAACCACTAGACCACAAACGTATACAGGCACACGATGGTCTTCTCTCCACGATGGTCTTCTCTCGGTTTCTGTCTACCAAATCCACTCAGGGGGCTTTGATCAGCCTGAGGCTATGGTAGAAGACATTATATATATATATATATATCACTTATGAAATAAGACGCATAAATTATAATGGTTATTGACAATTTTGTCTTTTTTTCGGCACATTTGGAATTAGAATTTTTCTTTTGCCCTTATTTCATAAGTTATTTATAAATTTAACCTTTAAAGGTATTTTTTGATATGCTGGCCATTGATAAAATTTTTTTTGAAAAAAAAAAATGTTATCCCACGTTAGTTATATACATATATATATGTATATACATACGGCAGGCTTCTTACAGTTTCCGTCTACCAAATCCACTCACAAGGCTTTGGTCAGCCCGAGGCTATAGTAGAAGACACTTGCCCAAGGTGCCATGCAGTGGGACTGAACCCAGATCCATGTGGTTGGGAAGCCATGCTGCACATATATATACATACACCATCATCATTTAATGTCAGTTTTCCATGCTGGCATGGGTGGACAGTTTGACAGGTGCTGGCAAGCCAAAGAACTGCATCAGGCTTCACTATCTAATGGTTCTGCCAGCTCGCCGCCTTGATATGTATATGTGTGTGTATATATATATATATATTGTGTTGGTGCCACATAAGCACCCGGTACATTCTGTGGAGTGGTTGGTGTTAGGAACAGCATTATTATATGGGAAAAGCTTCTTGAAGATGAAAGGAAAGGTTTATCAGAGTTGTGTAAGATCTGCAATGCTGTATGGGAGTGAGACATGGTGTCTGAGGGAAAGCGAAATGGCAATTTTGAGAAGGACTGAGGGAGCAATGTGTGGTGTGAAATTATTAGGTAAAAGGGGGAGCTGAGGACTTGACGGGGATGCTGGGGTCAGAGGAATCGGTGGGACAGCTGGTAAGGGTGAATGGAGTGCAGTAGTATGGGCATGTGTTGAGGAGGGATGAGGATCATGTTCTGAGGAGAGTGCTTGAGTTTAGGGTGAATGAACTGCAAAAGTGGGGTCGACCAAAGAAAACGTGGAGGAGACAGGTGGGGGGGGACTTGAGTGGGGAGATCACCCAAAACCGGGCAAGATTGTGTGATAGTGGTTGCTGTAAGAGTGAGGTAAATCCCCCCCCCCCACTGCTATTAACAGGGATAAACCCGGATTTAAAATAGAATTCATTCATATATGCATACATACATCTTGCAATCACATGACTGACCAGACTATCAGATGCTGTTACACATCGCTGGTCACAGTGCACTTTGCATTGTTTCAGCCATCAAATGATGCCACCCCACTGGCTAGGTAAGCAAGCCAACACTCCTCCTTGATCGAAAGGCGACTGGAGCAACATGAAATGAAGTGTTTTGCTCAAGAACACAACACGCCGCTCAGTCTTGGAATTGAACCCATGACGTGGTGATCGTGAGTGGAACAGCCTAACCACTAGGCCACACACATATACAAACATACAGACACACCATGGTCTTCTCTCGGTTTCTGTCTACCAAATCCACTCAGAGGGCTTTGATCAGCCTGAGGCTATAGTAGAAGACACTTGCCCAAGGTGCCACGCAGTGGGACTGAACCCAGGATCGTGTAATTGGGAAACAACCTCCTTATCACACAGCCATGCTAGCACCTGACTATTCTTTCAATACCATACCAAATAATATTTAATCATAGCAATATAATAGGATATTTTTAAACATTGAATGGGTATGAGGGTCCAGTAGAGTAAAATAGGCATCTAAAGGGTCCACAGGCAAAAAATGGTTAAGATCCCCTGTTTGAAACGAAAAGGCAAAGAGAAATAACTCTATATGGTAAGTGATGTGTATTTGCGTCTCTTAATGGGATGGAGGGCTTGAATCTTAGATTATCTCCCCTTCCCGTACAGAGCTGCTTTTCATTTGGCTATTGTGAGACGTCCTCAGGAGGCAGACAGACATGATTTTGATACTCTATCAAGGATTTAAGCTGCATGACACTTGATATGGTTGTTTTTGTCTACACACACACACACACACACTCTCACATATAGATGCATATATATATATATAGGGAAAGTTTACGAAAATAAACAAAAGACGAAGGCAGGTGGAGTACAAACAAACAAATGTATTAGTATAGCACTCAGGAATAGAAATAGAAAAAGTCTTTTACATTTCGAGCCTACGCTCTTTGACAGAAAGATACACAGAAAAAAACAAGGAGAGAAAAAAATGCGTGTAGGAGCTAACGATCTATCATATATATACATATGTGGAGGCGCGTGGCTTAGTGGTTAGGGTGTCAGCATCATGATCGTTAGATTGTGGTTTCGATTCCTGGATTGAGCAACGTGTTGTGTTCTTGAGCGTGTTGTGTTCCGTCCAGCTGAGGAACATATACGCCATGGAAAGCGGGAAACTGGGTCCATGAGCCTGGTTAAGCTTTAAAAGGGTGCATTAATTTATTTATTTTATATATATGTATTTATATATATAAAATACAAAATTGGACAAGAATGCAAAACATCTGGACAACTAGGTGACACAAAAAGGGACAACAAACCATCCAGATAGACGATACAAAAAAAGAAAAACAAAGACAGGTCATTCGAAGCTTTCTATCCTCAGTCAAGAACCAGATCATCCTTGCAATTTCGGCTGATTAATCTTGAGATTGCTCCAATCTGGCCAGCCCCAAGGAAAAACTAAGCATTAGATTCCTTGGAAAAAGGATCGAATGTATACGAAAACAAGGACGGAAAAATAGATGATGTTACACAAATATAAATACAATATACACACACACCAAATCAACTCAGGGCTTTGATCAGCCTGAGGCTGTGGTACAAGATGGTTTCCTAAAATGCCACTCTGAGGGACCGAACCCAGAACCATGTGGTTGGTAAGCAAGCTACTTATTTCTTTATTGTCCACAAGGGACTAAACATAGAGGGGACAAACACAGACAGGCAAAGGGATTAAGTCGATTACATCAACCCCAGCGCGTAACTGGTATTTAATTTATCGACCCCGAAAGGATGAAAGGCAAAGTCGACCTCGGCGGAATTTGAACTCAGAACGTAACAGCAGATGAAATACCGGTAAGCATTTCGCCCGGCATGCTAACGTTTCTGCCAGCTCGCTGCCTTGTGTGTTAAGAAGTTGTGTGGTTAGGAAGCAAATTTCTTACCACACAACTACATCAGTGCTGATATATATATATATATATATAAGCAACAATTTAGATTCAAATGAATATGGTACTTAATTTAGATGCACCAGAATTTTGTAAAAGTTTGCGGGGTGATTATAATAAAAAATAAGCAACAAGAATGACTCCGGTAATTTGGTACAATTGTTTCGCACTACATCATTAAATTAAAAGCTGTAAGTATTACAGCAGATTTAAGATGCTGAGTACTCTTCAGCCAATTATATATGTTTTCCAATAATATAAAAGCTTTCAAATCAAGTGGCAACATTTTAGAGAAGGTAAATATACAGATAAAGATGTAGATTTAAATTTTAGGAACATATGAGGTTGTGAAGTTCAGTTGTGTATATATATATATTTATCTTTTCTACAAAGCATTTCTCCTCTTTTTACTCCATCCAAACAGGACTGCTATGCTCGAGTTCTGGATTACCGTAGGAAATTTATTGAAGCCGCCCAGCGATATAACGAACTATCATCCATCATTACCGAGAGCGAGAGAATGAATGCTCTGAAAAAGGCCCTCATTTGTACCATCCTGGCTTCTGCAGGTAAGTCTTTACTGTGTCATAGGATAATATTTCTACGTTTTGCACCTTTTATTTTTTTTTTTTGCTTGGTTGCTTTCGTCTTGATCCAGCAGATCTATAGACCCATGAGAAGTATCCCAGCTGTGTTGGGCCTCACAGGGGCAATGACCAAGACCTTTGGCATTATGTCATGCTTGAGAAGAAGACCCATCAAGCTGAGCAAAGTTGCATCATCATCATCATTGTTCGACCGTGGTCGAGACAATGGAATTTACCATGCTACGCTAGACCTCACAGTCCATCATAGCATTATGGAGGTCCTGTTGCTGGATGCCTGTATCCCTGGAGATTACATCAGGGTAGGAGAGTGTGCGCTCTCTGGTATCGCAACCGTGGTCGAGACATGGGAATTTACCATGCTACGCCAGACTTCACGGTCCATCATAGCATTACGGAGGTCCTGTTGCTGGATGCCTGTATCCCTGGAGATTACATCAGGGTAGGAGAGTGTGCGCTCTCTGGTATCGCAACCGTGGTCGAGACATGGGAATTTACCATGCTACGCCAGACTTCACGGTCCATCATAGCATTACGGAGGTCCTGTTGCTGGATGCCTGTATCCCTGGAGATTACATCAGGGTAGGAGAGTGTGCGCTCTCTGGTATCGCAACCGTGGTCGAGACATGGGAATTTACCATGCTACGCCAGACTTCACGGTCCATCATAGCATTACGGAGGTCCTGTTGCTGGATGCCTGTATCCCTGGAGATTACATCAGGGTAGGAGAGTGTGCGCTCTCTGGTATCGCAACCGTGGTCGAGACATGGGAATTTACCATGCTACGCCAGACTTCACGGTCCATCATAGCATTACGGAGGTCCTGTTGCTGGATGCCTGTATCCCTGGAGATTACATCACGGTAGGAGAGTGTGTGCCCTCTGGTATCGCGACCGTGGTCGAGACAATGGAATTTACCATGTTACGCCAGACTTCACGGTCCATCATAGCATTATGGAGGTCCTGTTGCTGGATGCCTGTATCCCTGGAGATTACATCAGGGTAGGAGAGTGTGCGCCCTCTGGTATCGCGACCATGGTTGAGACAATGGAATTTACCATGCTACGCCAGACTTCACAGTCCATCCTAGCATTACAGAGGTCCTGTTGCTGGATGCCTGTATCCCTGGAGATTACATCAGGGTAGGAGAGTGTGCGCTCTCTGGTATCGCGAGCAGATGGCTTCCAGAGGAGAAGAGTAGAAATTACCTCGTTTTCAATTCTACAACAATGTCCAGCAAACTGGACTCTCCTACCTTTCACAAGAGATGACACAGGTGGTAGTTTCCCATATATTTGCATTTTGGTTGGATGACGCTTCCACGAGAGATTTTGAGCTCTTGTAAGGAGGCGAGTGTAGGTTCCATCCAACCGCCTCTCAAGCTTCTTTGATAACGTCCAGGTTTCTAAGCCATATAGTAGAATTGGTTCGACTGGCTTTGAAGATTTCAACTTTGAAGTCTCTACTTAGATATGATGACCAGATCTTATGTAATATTTTGTCTTCATCATCATTGTTCGACCGTGGTCGAGACAATGGAATTTACTATGTTACGCCAGACTTCACAGTCCATCATAGCATTATGGAGGTCCTGTTGCTGGATGCCTGTATCCCTGGAGATTACATCAGGGTAGGAGAGTGTGCGCCCTCTGGTATTGCAAGCAGATGGCTTCCAGAGGAGAAGAGTAGAAATTACTTCTTTTTCAGCTCTACAATAATGTCCAGCAAACTGGACTCTCCTACCTTTCACAAGAGATGATACAAGTGGTAGTTTCCCATATATTTGTACTTTGGTTGGATGACACTTCCACGAGAGATTTTGAGCTCTCATAAGGAGGCGAGTGTAAGTTCCATCCAACCGCCTCTGAAGCTTCTTTGATAACATCCAGGTTTCTGAGCCATATAGTAGAGCAAAGTCGCAGTCATGGTAGATACCGATGCCACGCAAATGGTACCTGTGGCAGTGGAACGTAAAAGCACCCGTTACACTCTCGGAGTGGTTGGCATTGGGAAAGGCATCTAGCCGTAGAAAACCATGCTAAATCAGACTGGAGTCTGGTGCGCCTTTCCAGCTTAGCTGTTTAGCAAAAGGGACAGACAGAATAAGTTCAAGGCTTAAGAAAATAATTACTGGAGTCCATTCATTTGACTAAAAAATCCAAGGTGGAGCACCAGCATGGCCACAGTCTAATGACTGAAACAAGTAAAAGAACACACATATATACAAACATACCTGTGCAGTTTTCTGTATATTTCTACCCCCAACTCCCTTCACTGCTCTCTGACCAGACCTATCTAGCCACCCAACCATAGAAAGAGATGTATGAAAATGGTTTGTAATTTGTTCTTCCTAAATGAAATATCTATGTTTAAATTTGCTTTTTTGTCGCCTGTTACAGGTCAACAGAGGTCGCGCATGTTGGCCACATTGTTTAAAGATGAGCGTTGTCAACGGTTACCTGCATATAACATACTGGAGAAAATGTGAGTCTTGTTGCTATTTTTGTTTGTTTGCCCTCTCTCTCTCTCTCTCTCTCTCTCCCTCCCCACAAACACACAGAATATGGTCCCTGTAAGACATAGGCAATTTAAGCCTTTTGTTATTGTATTTCTGTTGTATAACGCAGGCTTTATTCTTTTACTTGTTTCAGTCATTTGACTGTGGCCATACTGGAACATAAAAGTTTTGATGGAAGATTTTAATTTGGTTTGCAAGATTCTTTTATGTGAATTTGTGTATTGAAACAAGTTTTGTTCTGTCTAGAACTTTGACAAACAAAAATAAAACAATTGGTTTTAATTTAAATCATTCAGATTTCTTAGTGAAATGCTTATTAATTCACATTGTTTAGAATTAATTCTGCATTGTCTTGTAGCTTCAAGATTTCAATGATGTGATTGTACATTTTTAGAATGGGATTGGAGGAGGGGTATGAGGTGGGACCTGGTCAGTTTTAGCATAAAACAGAATATTGGGGCCAGTTATGGCCAGTTTAAATATTAACCCTTTCGTTACCAAACCGCCCAAAGCCGCCCGAAAAAAATTTTGGTTCATGTGACCAAGCCGCCCGTATTTACCTATTCATATTTAAATGGGAATATCAGAGCAAATCTCTTTAGTACATTCGTGAAAACACGTATTATACTTCGTAAACAGTTCATCTACAGTTTTGTACAAAAATCGAAGTGTAATTTTAATTCCGTGAATTTTAGGAGATTTTTTCCCGAAATTTGTTCCTATTGTGTTTTCAAAATTTGCAATTCTGACAAAAAATGGATATGAATTTCATTATATCAAGCAGTGAGTCAGAATTCGAAGGATTTTCTACTGAAGACCTTCATAAATCTAACTCTATGACTGAAAAAAAAAAAGCACGTGGTATTTGATAATGAATCCGATGTTTCATTTTCCGAAAATGAATCTGAGAGCTCCGACAGCGATAAAGAAAATGAATTGGCACCTGAATGGAATGAAAATTTAAAAACTGTTTCTTTCAGTGATTTTTCTGAAGAAACTGGACCAAGCCACAGACTTTCCCAGGAGAGTAAAGCCTTAGACTATTTCTTTTTACTTTTTCAAATGAGCCTATTTGAAATCATTACGGCGGAAATGAACCGTTACGCTAAATGTAAATAAAGCGAAAGAAAGGATAGTTTGTTGTTTCCCACAACCTTAAATGAAATTAAGGCCTATTTTGCCATAAATATTATTATGGGTATCAGAAAGTTACCCATAAATATTATTATGGGTATCAGAAAATTACGGCGGAAACGAACCGTTATGCTAAATGTAAACATAGCAAAAGAAAGGATAGTTTGTGGTTTCCCACAACCTTAAATGAAATTAAGGCCTATTTTGCCATAAATATTATTATGGGTATCAGAAAGTTACCCAGAATACCAAATTCTATAGTAAAATTTTGTTGTATACCCAATTGAATATTAGCTAATAACCCATTTTCTATAGCGATGCTTGAACAAAATTTTAATAATTTTATATTTTGTTGAATTTACCTGTATCTACCTGCAATTAGAGTCACTTTGTGACAAAAATTATAGTATAGAATTGGTTGAGAACATTTCATTAAATTATCTTCCAAAAATCACATTAATATATTGATAAATAAAAAAGTTATAGTTGTTTAATTAAACCAGACTAAATTTATGATTATGTTAGAAATTAATTGAAACACATAAGGGGTGTATTTTGGTCAGAAATATAGTAACGAAAGGGTTAAAAAGTAAAAAGGCGAAGTTTGCATCGTAGAACTAAGGTCAGTCTCAGACAGCTTGGTATCAAAATGATAAACATTATTCAAAAAGAAGGGATTGGGAACAGAATCCTGACAGATACCAGGTGGCGTACTAAATTCATTGTGAAGGTGCTGGGCTTAGTGGTTTGGGTGTTGTACTCCTGATCATAGGATTGCGGTTTCAATTCCTGGATGACACATTGTATTCTAAAACAAAACACTTGATTTCATGTTGCTCCAGTTCACTCAGCTGGCAAAAGTGAGTAACACTGCGATGGCCTGGTGTCCCATCCAGGTGGGAATATATGTACGTCAGAGTAATTAGGGAACCAGCCCTTTGCTCCTTACAGAATAATGTGGACTAACCATACTAAATTCATTGCTAACACTTACCTTGTTTTTCATTCTTTCCGGATCCTGTTGATCCCTCTTTTTTTCCTACAATAAAGGGTTTCTCTCCTCTCTATTGGCTCCTAACACATCAATATCTAGGAAAAACAACTGTTTTACTTACTCTCCTATTGTGGGTGTCTTCTTGTCAGCTTAAAAACACAGATCATTTGCACACTCTTTCCTCCTACTCACTAAATTACTTCCTGGTGTCTGTCAGTATGTCTGTCTGTCTATCTGGCCGTCTGTCCATCTATTTATCAATCTGTGTGTCCATCTGTCTATCTATCTGTCTTTCTGTTCATCTATTTATCTGTCTCTCTTACTGTCTGTCTCCATCTATTTATCAATTTATCTGTCTATTTATCTTTAAGTCCATATGTCTGTCTATCTATCCATCTATCTATCTATCTATATCTATCTATCTATCTATCTATCTATCTATCTATCTATCTATCATCTATCTATCATCTATCTATCTATCTATCTATCTACCTATCTCCCTCCCTATCTATCTATCAATCTTGTCTGTCTGTCTGTCTATCTATCAGTTCGTATGTCTGTCTATCTAGCCGTCTGTCTGTCTGTCCATCTATTTATCAATCTGTCTGTCTGTCCATCCATCTATCTATCCATCTGTCTGTCTGTCTATCTATCTGTCTGTCTGTCTGTCTATCTATCTGTCTATCTGTCTGTCTGTCTGTCTATCTATTTATCTATCTATCCATCTGTCTGTCTGTCTATCTATCTGTCTGTCTGTCTGTCTGTCTGTCTATCTATTTATCTATCTATCCATCTGTCTGTCTGTCTATCTATCTGTCTATCTGTCTGTCTGTCTGTCTATCTATTTATCTATCTATCCATCTGTCTGTCTGTCTGTCCATCCATCCAGCTATCTGTCTGTCTGTTTGTCCATCTGTTTATCAATCTGTCTATCCATCCATCCCTCTCTCTCTCACTCTCTCTCTTTCCCTCTCCTATTCACTGACCCCCCCTAATACCTTTCTCTTCTCCCTTAGGTACTTGGACCGTATCATCCGAAGCAATGACCTCCAAGAGTTTTCTGAAATGCTGCAACAACACCAGAAAGCCATAACTGCTGATGGTGAGTCTCTGATTGCTGCCAGTGGTATTGGTGGTGGTGGTGGTGGTGGTGGTGGTGGTGGAGGTGGTGGTGGTGGTGGTGGTGGTGGTGGTGGTGGAGGTGGTGGTGGTGGTTGGTGGTGGTGGTGGTGGTGGTGGTGGTGGTATTGTGGTGGTGGTGGTGGTGGTGGTGGTGGTGGTGGGAGTAGTGATCTATGTATGTAGTGGTGATAGTCATGATGTGCAGGCGATGATATAGTGGTGTGAGAGGAGGAGGAGTAGTAGTAGTAGTGGTGGTGGTGGTGGTGGTGGTGGTGGAAGTTGTGGTGGTAGTAGTAGTAGTGGTGGTGGTAATAATAGTGGTGGTGGTGGAGATGGTGGTGGTGGTGGTGGTGGTGGTGGGGTATTTGGTGGTGGTGGTGGTGGTGGTGTTGTGGTGGTGGTGGTGGTGGTGGTGGTATTGTGGTGGTGGTGGTGGTGGTGTGGTGGTGGTGGTGGTGGTGGTGGTGGTGGTGGTGGTGGTATTGGTGGTGGTGGTGGTGGTGGTGGTGGTTGGTGGTGGTGGTGGGAGTAGTGATCTATGTATGTGTGGTGATAGTCATGATGTGCAGGCGATGATATAGTGGTGTGAGAGGAGGAGGAGTAGTAGTAGTAGTGGTGTGGTGGTGGTGGTGGTGGTGGAAGTTGTGGTGGTAGTAGTAGTAGTGGTGGTGGTAATAATAGTGGTGGTGGTGGAGATGGTGGTAGAAAAGGAAAGATTTGGCTGCTATTTCTTGCATGCTCTGCTACCACATAACAGGTATTTTGGGTCCTTTATCGCAAATAGCTGTTACGTGGTAGCAGGGCATGCTAGAAATAGCAGCCAAATATCGCAATAACTACTGCTCCAATTTATGCAAAACTTGTTTCGTTTCATTTGTATGAACATTTCAGGGTAAACTTAATTCATAGTATTTTGCCATTATGCACCAGTTTGGCTGGGTAACATTGCAAGCAAGCAAGCAAGATTCAAACTGACTTTTAATGTATTATAGAGGTAGGGTGTATATATGAATGTGTGAGTGTGCTTATATATCTATTTAGCTATCTATACGTGTGTGTGTGTATATAATTTGTGTATGTATATATAATATAATATATGTGTGTATAATAATTAATCCCTTCTCTTATTGTCAGGCTCCACGATCCTTGACCGTGCTGTCATAGAACACAACCTGCTGTCAGCCAGTAAGCTATACAACAACATATCATTCACAGAGCTAGGGGCCTTGCTGGAGATTGAACCACTGAAGGTAAATTTTGTGTTTCTGTCTCAGCTCCTCACTTCTCTTGCACTCCCATTAATCATTGTTTACTAATCCAAAATATTCATCATCATCATCATTTAGCATCTACTCTCTATGCTGGCATAGGTTGGATGGTTTGACTGAAAACTGGTGAGCCTGTACCAGATTCTGATCTGATTTGACATGGTTTCTACAGCTGGAGAAAGGTAGCTCTCCTAACTCAGACCTGGTCTGAGTGGAGGCTGTCCTTGAAAGGGAGGGCAGAGGTGTTTATTACCTCTGTAATCACTTACCGCCTGACCGTCGTGCCTTGCCCCAATTCGTGACTGAACAAGCTGGTTTGCATGGTCTTTCGCTTTTTGTGAAGGGGCAGCAGACCTCTTGTAAGGCGCTCTATCTGCTGCCATAAGCCGCTGAAGGATGGGCTAAGGATGCTGTGGCTAAAAATGCGCAGACATGCGCTCGGGCTTAAGCACCTCTGGCTTTTCCTAGACGGTGAGCAGGTGTGGTCTCCGTTCGTCAAGCTGTTATTTCCACAGTTCACATCGTTTACCAAACTGAACCCATGGATCAAGTGTAGACCAAGGTTGGGTGTGTGGCATACAGAGTGCCATCGGGCACTCGTGCTTCTCTCCCAGTCGGGCAATGCCAGTGGCGGGGATACTTCAATGTTTGTTTTGTCCATGTCATCCCCTTTTTCTCACCCTCATGGTTAATAAAGAAATTGACTTGACACCAGCATTGGGACGGCTACGGTCTCACTTGGCTTGACCAGTCTACACAAGCACGGTATATCGCCAAAAGTCTTGGTCACCTGTCACTACCTTCATGCGGCCCAATGCTCAAATGGTGCTTTTTACCTGCCACCAGTACAGGTGCCAGTCAGGCAGCACTGGCATCGGCCACAACTAAGATTTCTCTCAGTTCAACAGGTTTTCACAAGCATAGCATGACCTTTGAACATTGGGCCTCACAGAGGCAATGATGAAAGACCAAAGACCTCTGGAGATATGCTGTGACTGTGAAGACCCAACAAATGAAGTGAGTTCATGGCTCGCAGGACGGCCTGCTGTGCTTACCTTGGATTGTAGGGTGACCTGCTGTGCTTGAGGAGACCTATTGAGTCAAGAACATCAACATCAAAATAGAAATCAAATGGAAATTGTAGATGCGATACCTGTGCGGTGGCACATAAAAATCACCATCTGAACATGGCCGATGCCAGTGCCACCTTGACTGGCTTCCGTGCTGGTGGCACGTAAAAAGGACCCACTACACTCACGGAGTGGTTGGCATTAGGAAGGGCATCCAGCTGTAGAAACACAACCAGATCAGACTGGAACCTGGTGCAGCCTCTTAGCTTCCCAAACCCCGGTCGAACCATCCAACCCATGCTAGCGTGGAAAACGGACGTTAAACAATGATGATGTGTATATGAGTAAATGTAAGGATGAGATAGTTAAGCAAGTCGATATACACAGAATTTACTCTTTACTCTTTTACTTGTTTCAGTCATTTGACTGCGGCCATGCTGGAGCACCGCCTTAATCGAGCAACTCGACCCCAGGACTTATTCTTTGTAAGCCAGTACTTATTCTATCGGTCTCTTTTGCTGAACCGCTAAGTTACGGGACGTAAACACACCAGCATCGGTGTCAAGCAATGCTAGGGGACAAACACAAACATACACGCACACATATATACATATATACGACGGGCTTCTTTCAGTTTCCGTCTACATCCACTCACAAGGCTTTGGTCGGCCCGGGGCTATAGTAGAAGACACTTGCCCAAGATGCCACGCAGTGGGATGAACCCGGTACCATGTGGTTGGTAAACAAGCTACTTCCACACAGCCACTCCTGCGCCTATACATTAACCCTAGTGTTAAACCCGGCCAAACCAAAATATTCTACCTATTTTATGTTCAAACTAGTCAGATATGGTCATTCATACCACTTATTGTGTCATTTTAAAAATAAACAATCACATCATTGAAATCTCAAGCCATGAAATGATGCAAGATTAATTTTACATGGTGTGAATACATAAGCTTTACATTTGACAGAATAATCTGAATGCTAAAGGGTTAATACAAAAAACGTATGTATGTATGCTTATAAAAAAATGCATATAAAAAACTTGCTCCTCCTTACATTTACTCCTTTACCTGCTCAAGTTCAAGTCTCTTGAGCACTACGAAGTGTATTCTATATAGAGAATAGCTGTCTCTAATCTATAAACTATATATACTAGCAGTATAGCCCAGTGTTGCTCGGGCTTGTTTTCTTTTTGACCCTTTAGAAGTAAATTTTGCATTATGTAGTTTGTTATTCTCTTTAAGTGAACATTTTTCTGGTTGAAATACACCGAAAAATGGCGACACAGCAGTCAAAAACTCGTAAAAAATAGGGATTTTCATAGAAAAAAAAGCACCTTTTTCATGTAAATAATTTTGGTGTTAACATGGTCCGATTTTAATTTTTTCTTCTATGGAAGGAAGAGCAAGCCTTCTTCTATCATACTCTCAATTTTGGTCAAATTACGCCACAAGGGTCTTGGAGGAGATAGTGTTAGTTGAAAACTACCAAACCTGCCACACACACACACATACATACATACATGTTGGTGTTAGGAAGAGCATCCAGCCATAGAAACCATGCCAAATCAGACTGGAACTTGGTGCAGCTCTCTACACACACACATATATATATATATATGATGGGCTGCTTTAGTTTCCGTGGAGGCGCTTGGCTTAGTGGTTAGGGTGTCAGCATCATGATTGTAAGATTGTGGTTTCGATTCCTGGACTGGGCGACACGTTGTGTTCTTGAGCAAAACACTTCATTTCATGTTGCTCCCGTCCACTCAGCTGGCAAAAATGAGTAACACTGTGATGGACTGGCATCCCGTCCGGCTGGGGAACCCATACGCCATAGAAACCCGGGAAACTGGGCCCATAAACCTGGCTAGGCTTTAAAAGGGCGCATTTATTATTTTTTTTTATATCCATGCATAAGGATTTGGTTGGTCAGAGGCTATAGTTGAAAACACTTGCGTAAGTTGCCACCCAGTGGGACTGAACCTGAAAACTATATGGTTAGGAAGTCAACTTCTTACCACACAGCCAAGCCTGCTCACCTAATAAAACTGTTGTTGTTATTTGTGTTGTCATAGTTACTGTGTCATTTCTTTGTCCTTCCAGGCTGAGAAAATAGCTTCCCAGATGATAACCGAAGGACGTATGTCTGGATCAGTTGACCAGATAGCATCAATTGTACATTTTGAAAGTAAGTATTGATCTAGTATTGATCTTGTGTTGATTGGTTAATCTCAGTTTGTGAAAACACAAAAGATTCGCTCCCTCCCTTTCTTTCAAATATAGCAGCCAAACCTACCTCATAAAACACATAATTATATGAAGGTCAGAGCCTAGAGGAGAATCTCTCTGCTTGCTTTTTGCTGTTCAGAAATAGCTCAGAGTTACAAATAGTTTCATGCTTTATGGTACATTAAATTGGCAGGTTTATATGACCTGCCATGTATTTCCAAGCAATCTTTCAGGCCTATCTGTGCCTTATCAGTATTTGCAAAGGGCAGTCATCGTTCCCATCTCCAGCCTGACGTCATACACACAGACCCGTGTTTCTGGGTATTGACCTGTCATCAGCATGTGACAACTACCAGTTGGCGATGGGAAGTGATTCTCAATGCAAATATATATATACCGTAAATCCTCGAGTATAGTCCATCCTTGAGTATAATACGCAGGGGAGTTTCAGGGGGTTGTACCTCTGAAAAGCCTAAACCTTGTATATAATACGCACCCCTTCTTTAACTTGAGTTGTGCGTAATTAAGCCAGCAGCACTTAATCGAACAGGCACTTCTGTGCATGCATAATACAAAAATAGTGATGTTCTTAACTGTTATATGGGAATGTAAATATGTTTGCAAATTGTTTTTGTTACATGTTATTCTGTGTTCTGAATACTTTTATTTTAATAAATGTTGCTTACTGCAAGTTATGGACGATTCTTTTATGACTTCATTGCTTTCAGGCTTAGCTTAAGGTATTTTCACGCCCAACATCATAAAATGCGTCTGAATAAACATTGCCAGACAGCAATTAGAGACTCGGACATTGCTTAGAAAATAATTTTCATTTTTAACCTCGTATATAGTACGCACTAGGGATTTTGACCTTTAAATTTTGGGAGAAAAGTGCAGATTATACTCGAGGATTTATGGTATATATTTCCCTTTTCCAGTGACGAAAAGCCACTGATCTCAAGGGCAAATCCCAGATGTTTCCTCTTGGAGCACATCTGCTTATTCCATTATTACAATCCAATATGTAGTCTCAGTTGCTGCTTTCTTTTTAGTCAATATATATTAAAATTGAGAATTATGGAAGAGTATTTGCAAAGTTACTGTATAACAAAACAAGAAATTGGAATAGGAGAGTATTGTAGTTCACTTGAAGCATTGTATATTGTTTGTAAAGAATAAAATGTTTTGGATGGTACAACAATACACTATAATACAGAGAATGGGCTATAAGAACTGTTGTAATTTAACCATCCATAGTCTGAAGATATTTTGGAATAAAATTCCTTCCTCGGATATCACTAGGATTGCTTGGAAATCATGTTGAATTTCCCTGGGAAATATTCTTTCCAACTCTTCTACCTAAATTCTTTAAGGAGCTGTACATGTTAGATAGATATGCGCAGGAGTAGCTGTGTGGTAAGTAGCTTGCTTACCAACCACATGGTTCCAGGTTCAGTCCCACTGCATGTCACCTTTGGCAAGTGTCTTCTACTGTAGCCACGGGTTGACCAAAGCCTTGCGAGTGGATTTGGTAGACGGAAACTGAAAGAAGCCCATCGTATATATGTGTGTAGGTATATATAATATATATATATATATATATTATATATATATATATATATATATATATCGGAGAGTTTATGAAAAAAACAAAAGACGAAGACAGGTGGGGTACAAAATAAACAGATGTATTAGTATAATGCCTCAGGAATAGAAAAGCCTTTTACGTTTCGAGCCTATGCTCTTCTACAGAAAGGGACACAGAAAAAACAAGGATATATATATGTGTGTGTGTGTGTGTCTGTGTTTGTCACCCCAACATCGCTTGACAACCGATGCTGGTGTGTTTATGTCCCCGTAACTTAGGGGTTCGGCAAACGAGACCGATAGAATAAGTACTAGGCTTACAAAGAATAAGTCCTGAGATTGATTTGGTCGACTAAAGGCGGTGCTCCAGCATGGCTGCAGTCAAATGACTGAAACAAGTAAAAGAGTATGTATGTATGTATATACATGTATCTGGTCCCTCTATTAGCCCCTTATCTCTCTCTTTCAGCCCATGAAGCCCTTCCGAACTGGGACAAGCAAATCCAGAGCCTTTGTGTCCAGGTGAACCTCATTATCGAGCGTATATCGGAGAAGGAGCCCAACTGGATGATGAAGTACATGTGAAGTGACCACCTGGGTAGATTGGTAGAGGGGGGTGGGGTGGCTTGACAGGAGTGTGGTGATGATGGGGGTGGGGCAGAGTATTGTGTGTAGGAGGTAGACTGGTGGGGGTATGGTAAGGGGAAAGGTGAGTTGGTGGCGAGGGTACAAATGGCTGCGGAAGTGGGGTACATTGGGGGTGGATTGATGGTAGCTGTGTTGTGTGTATAACTGGATAGTAATGAGGGTGGATTATTGAAAGCATGAAGGTACCTTGGGCTGGGTGGGGATGGGTGGATTGGTCTGGGGGTAGCTTGTGTAGTAGTGTTGTAGTACCATAGCCACCACCATCACCAACACTACAAACACCACTGCGTCACTATCAAAACACCACTACTGGTTCTACAATCACCACTACCACAACAACAGCAGTGCTACCACCAATACAACAACCACCACCAATAACAGTAGTGCTACCACCAATACAACCATAACCAACACTACAACCACCACCACCAATAACTAGTGCCTCCACTACTACTACCACCACGTCACCACCAACACTACAATCAACGCATCATCAGGTGTGACTCTCCCCCCTCGCCATTCACCACCAGGTGTTACTAAATTGGTTTAAATTAAAATATCGACCAATTTATGTGGGGGGGGACGATGGCGTTGGTGGGGGGCAAGAAGAGAAGGGGATTGAGGTGGGGGGGAGGGCAGATGGGGGAAGGGAAAACGTGGCTGGGGGGAGGGAGGGGTGGTTCTTGGTATTGAATGGGGTGGGATAAGGGTCTAGAGGATTATTATTATTAAGGGTGGGTGAGCTGGCAGAATTGTTAGCACGCCGGGACAAATGCTTAGCGACGTTCTGAGTTCAAATTCCGCCGAGGTCGACTTTGCCTTTTATCCTTTCAGGGGTCAACAAAAGCAAAATAAGTACCAGTTGAGGACTGGGGTCGATGTAATCGACTAGCCCCCCCCCCCCAAAAAAAAATTTCAGGCCTTGTGCCTATAGTAGAAAGGTTTATTAATTATTATTAATATTGACTTGACTTTTATTAAATTAATTAAAAATGAAACAAAGCTTTTTATGTATTTTTTGTTGTTGTTGTTTTATTTCTGTTGTCATTGATCTGTCTGTGTGTCTATACGAGAGACAGACCGACTGACTGAATGACAGACAGACAGACAGGCCATTGTTTGCTTCTGTGAACAAATTTTGATTTGTTTTCTGAATAAATTATAAATAAACCTTGACACTTTTTGATTTACTCTCTCTTCTCTCTCTCTCTCTCTCCCCCTGCCTCCTCTCTCTTTTTCGCCCTCCTCCTCCCTCTCTCTTCCCCCCCTCTCTCTCTCTCTCTCTCTCTCTCTCTCTCCTATATATTCTTTTCCTCTGTCCTTTCTCTGCATTCCTCTCTGTCTCTCTCTCTCTTTCTCTGTCTCTCTCTCTCCTATATTCTTTTCCTCTGTCTTCCTCTATCCTCTCTCTCTCATTTTCTCTCTCCTCCTCCTCCTACCCCACCCTCTGTTCCTCGTTAATACATTCTCATTATTCAATCCTCTTCATGTTCTGATTACTCTGTCAAATGTTTCTCTTATTTACTCACGTTTTGAATTAACCATAACTATCTCTTTCGTTTTGGGACTTTGGTTTGCAAGATTCTTTATGTGAGTTT